>NC_133617.1:408639672-408922172 GCF_048593235.1 Sminthopsis crassicaudata | reverse complement strand
TATGTTCTATCATTATTCCCACTTTACAGATAAGGAAACTGAGGCATATAGAGATTATGTCACTTGATCAGAGGTTAGTAAGTACATGAGGCAAGAATCAAACTTAAATATTCTATATATATATATATTTATATTTATAATATTATCCCTTGTATTCATTTTTCCAAATTACCCCCCCTCCCTCTATTCCCTCCCCCCGATGACAGGCAATCCCATAAATTTTACATGTGTTACAATATAGTCTAGGTACAATACATGTGTGTGAATATCATCAAACTTAAATATTCTGAATTCAAGTGCAAATCTCCATCTCTTGTGTCACCAAGGAGCTCAGAGAACTGTTGGTAATCCAAATGGGTCAAGGTTACCATAGAGTATTAAGCCTCGGGCCTAATGAAGGCTAAAGTACATGATAGATTATGAGGCTAAAAGGTTGGAGATGAGTGTAGAGAGCAGTGAATGCCAAAGCTAAACATTTGTATTGTATATATATAAATATATGTATAATATTGTATAATATTAAAAAATACATAGGAAGCCCTGAAAACTTTAGAACCAGAAAGTGAGGTATAATCAGACCTGTGTCTTGGGAAGATCATCTGGCATCAAGTTTAAAATATCTGATAGAAAAATGAATAAATAAAATATTATCTTTTTGAAAAATGTTGGAGAGGAAAGATCCTGGAAACGGAGATTAATTAGAAGGATTTTACAATCTCTTGGATAAGAAGTGATAGTGTCCTGAATTAGGATAGTCATTATATAAATGAAGAGAAGGGAAAGGATTCAAAAGATCCTTAGGAGATACATTGGATAGGATGGGGCAAATGATTAGATTTTCATGAAGAGAAAAGGAAATGGAAAATGACTTTGAAGTCATGAACTTTGTCAACTGAGGATATTATGATGCCTTTAATAGAAGCAAGGAAAATTGGAGGGAGAATTTAGGGAAAAGATGATGAATTCTATTTCAGATATGAGTTTGAGGTACTGATAAAACATCTAAATGGAAATGATATAGAATAGGCAGTTAGAAGCATAGGAATGAAGTTTAAAATAAAAATTAGTGCTAAACATATAACATGATTACATAATTATAAATAGTTTATATTATTATATATGATTACATTTATATATAATACATATCACATAGAAATATAATTATGTAGTGATATACATGGTAAACTTTTATGTACAGATGATCATTGAATCCATGATCTCGAGCCTATGAGATCACTAAAGAAAAGCATTTATACAGAGAAGAGGGTATAGAACGGAACCATTTGGTGCTATCCATTTTTAGAGAGTGGAAGATGGATGTTTTGCCACAATTCAGTTTTTTCAAAGTAGGGACAGGTGATGATCCAGAGAAAAAGTGTAACAGAGAGCAGTTAGACAGATAGAAGGACCAGGAGAGAGCAATGTCATGGAAGATAAGGAGAGAATATGTCAGCTTTTTAACTAAAATGATAAATTGAGGGAAAAAGTAGTGACTCCTTTCTGGGGCTTGTTAGTGAAAAAGAAGAAAGACATAGGGTGATTGTTCAAGAGAATGTATCAAGGGAGGTATTGTAAGGCTAAAGAAGACCTGAACGTATTTGTATGCAGCAAGGGAGGCACAAATAGATAGAAAAAGAGTGAAGGTGAGAGACAATTTTTCTAAAAGTCAAGCTCCAAGTGGGTTCAGGAGCAGATAGGATGCAAGGACTGAAGTAAGCAAGTTGAAGTAGGCAGCAGCATTTGTGAGCTCATGAGAAATCACCTCCATTTTCTCAGCAAAACAGTTAGTGATGTGACCTGCTCTGAGAGAGGAGATTTAGGGCTTTGAGAAGAAAAGAGGTTTGGAAGAGATCTTATAGAAAGTCTAAGAGTCAGTTAGGGAAAAATAAAAGTGTTGCTGTGCAGCTACTAGGGTTCATTTGTTCAGTCTTTTTCAGTCATGTCTGTCTCTTCATGATCTCATTTGGGGTTTTCTTGGCAGACCACAGAAGTGGTTTGCCATTTCCTTCTCCACCTCATTTTACAAGTGAGGAAACTGAGATAACCTGAGATAAATGACTTACCTAGAATCACACAGTTAGTAAATAATCTCAGGAATATGAGTCTGGCTGGCATTCTATCCATTGCACTACCTATCCATGAATGTGTAGGGACCCTGTTGGTCCACTTGTATGATCCCTTCCTTTCAAAAGCTTCAGATCAAAAGTGGAGAATGCTGATGATAAATGTGTCCTGGGTTCATCAGGTGTGACCAGCAAAAGAAAAAGAAGGCAAAGAATTAAAGGGTGTTAACTCAGACATGAAAGAAATGGGGTCGACCCTCTTTCCCTTGGAGCATGAAGAACTATCTTATACGTCTTGTCAGATGAGATCAATAGGTTAGGCTGGATTTACTGAATGGTTTTTTTCTTCTTTTTTATTCTATGTCATAGAAAAAGGCTCTCTGGTCAAGGGAGAGTATATTAGGAAGTGAATGTGTTGTAAACACAAAAAGACATCAATAAAACGAAACAAAACAAGGATCCAGACAAGTTGATAGAGAGAGGACGAATGAACCTCAAAGGAGGAAAGCTTGTTGAGTAATGACAGCAGAGTCTATAAGCAACAGTGAGTGTGAGGAATATACCCTACTCCTCCGTGCCCAGGGTGATATGGAGATGAGGGGAAGAACAACTAGCCATGGAGATGATGGCCAGGCACAAATTGTATCCTGGAAAAACTTCTTTTTTTGAGTATCACTATAAGAATAATTTATTTTGTAGTACAATAGGTAGTTCAATTATTACTATTTACCCTTTTCTCTAGACAATGAAAATGAGACTAAGGATGTAAATATAGAGGAAGATGAAAGGACCTTAAAAGCCTAATAAGTGTATGAGGAAGGCTTTGAATACCAGTCTATCTGACACCTGGGCAACACTCTCCCTTTCCACTATCCTGCCTCATAAACCAAAGGAGGCAACCTATTAGGTAACCTGAATCAAAAGCCTTCTTAATTTTCATCAGACCAAGAACAAGAAAGTTTCTTAAGGATCAATTGGTCTAATTCCTCCTTTTAGAGAGGAGGAAACTGAATCCAAGAGAAATTAAGTGATTTGACAGTCAAACATGCTTAGGCTCTGACATACGTGGAGGTTGATATGATATAAATCTGAAGTTGTTATATCCAAAGAATCCATTTCTTCATCAAAAAGGAAAAGCTGGATTTTCTCAGTATTTCATAGCATGTAAAATCACTTTGAATCAGCTTTTGGTCCTTTGATTTAGAAACATACACAAGAAGTTTCTGGGCAGTGCTTAGACACCACTATTTGCTCTGTCTCCCTCCTTATTATGACGGCATCTCTAGTCTCCCTTCCACTTCTCCTGACTCAAACCACAAAATTATTAATCCCCTTCACCCTTCTCTATTCCTATAGAGTTCTTTTAGGATGATACTGTCCTCTCTCAAACTTGCCATCCAGGAATTATCCTGGACTCCTCACTGTCTCTCATGTCCCACCCGCACTATATGCAATCTGGGGCCAAGACCTGTCTATTTTACCTTTGTAATATCTCAAAATGCTCCCTTCCTTCCTCCAACACTGTCACCACTCTAGGGCAGGCTCTCATAACCTCACACCTGGACTATTGTAAGAGTCTGCTGGTGGGTTTGTCTGCCCAGTCTCCCCCTGTTCCAATCCATTCTCTATTCAGATACCAAATTGATTTTTCCATCATGATCCATCAGATCCAATCATACCACTGTCCCACCTCTACTCAATAAACTCCTATGCCTTTCTATTGCCTCCCAGATCAAATACTCTGTTTAAGATGTCCATAGGAAGAAAAAGCTAGAAATTTGAAGGGTGGAAGCCTGACCAATTAGAATAAGAAATTTAGTGCCAAAAAATGATATGTCAGAAGTCATCTGGTCTAACTCCTTTATTTTACAAATGAGAAACAAAGATTTAGAGCTGAAAAGGGCATGCAAATTCTTTTAAGGTGAATGTAAGTCAATGAAAGTATGCTCTGTTTAGTCTTCAAAGCCTATCCCCTATCACCTATCCCCTTCCTACCTTTTCAGTCTTCAAACACTTGTATTCATTCTTCCATCAAGTGACTCCATGCTGTTCTGCAAACAAGACCTCTATCTCAGCTGTCTCTGGGATGCTTTCCCTCCTCAGTTCAAACTATTGACTTCCTTGGCTTTAAGTCCCAACTAAAATTCTACCTTCTATAAGAAGCCTTTCCCAATCCCTCTCAATTTCCATTTCTTTCCTCTGTTGAAAATTCCCTATTTATCCAATATATAGTTTACTTTGTAAATACTTGTTTGTATGTTCTCTCCCATTAGATAGTAAGTTCCTTAAAAGTAGGCACTCTTGACTTTTTTTGTATCTTAGCCTAGCACATAGTAAGTGCTTAATATATTCAGATTTATTACTTGATTGAAATTTGATAAGAGTTTCCTTGTAAATACACTTCAGAACTTATCTCTATGTATTTTTTGGATGAATTTTTTGGAGAGTCACACACTCCATGCATGGGAAATGGGATTCAGTGAGGGCATAATGCAGGTGAGGGAAACTTAGAAAGTATTCAATTTTCTAGATTTCTTTGCTGTTTTCACTTCCCTTTTGGCAACAACAAGAACGTGGACACAAGATATTACACACAGTGCAGACAGTTTGGGGGAAAAGAGAACCCAAAAATAGAAAGAGATTCTTTTTTACAAAGGGTCTTGACTACTGAAAAATTTTGGAGTCACATAGGATGTTGCAAACAATGCAAGATTTGAAGTCAGGTAATCTAGATTTGAATTGATTAACCAAAAAGTATTTATTGAGAGTCTATTATTTGTCGCATATTATACCTGGTACAGCACTAGAGATAGAAAAACAAATAAAAAAGTGAATTCTTGCTTTCAAAGAGCTCACATTCATTGGCTTATATTCATCTTAAAAGAACTCAGATGTCTTTTTCCAGCTCTAAATTTTTTGCTTCTCATTTGTAAAATAAAGGAGTTAGACCAGATGACTTCTGATACATCATTTTTGACACTAAAGTCTAATTTTAATTGGTCAGGCTTCCTCGCCTCAAGCTTCTAGCCCTTTCTTTTAATGGACTTTCCTCCCCATTTAGCCTTCTGATAGAACCAGACACTAATTCACACTAAAGTGTAAATGACTAATGAGGGGCTTTTGGGGGGGGGAATAGGAGGGAACATAGCAGGGAATTGCCTCATTTTTACAATAATGCAAACTTCAAGCTAAAGAGATCAGCCTTTCCTGTAGAATTTTCAGCAATAGAAAAAAAGCAGGCCAGAGGGATATTTCAGAGTGAGGAATAAAGCCTTTCTCAATTATATCACAGAGTCTTTGAGGAAAGCCCCCATTAGAGCTAACCAAGGGAAATGAATAAGAAAAAAGGATAAAGGAAGTCGGGAAATAAACTAAACTGGTTGTTAGTTTGGCAACATTTTTCTCATTAACCCCAAATTTGCCCTTATAGCTTCAAAACTACTTCCAATTAAAAATTCCTCTCTTGTAGAAAAATCAAAGCCCTAGGTTACATACTTTTATGGTCTACATGAGACCTGATTTTCTGACCAGATAACCCCCAAATAAATTGATCTTATCAAACCCTAAATCTGAAGCTGCAATAAAACCCAATATTTCAATTAGACTGTAATAGAATTGTATATAAGTGGTCCATTTGCCTAAAAAGAAAGTTAAAGTTAACTAGGAGATTTCAGCTTGTAGCCAGTTTTTCTTCAGAGGGTTTCAGTAAACAATCTCACCATTAAGTCATTAAAGCACTGAATGACTCCTTAAAGGAGATGAAAAGCATCCTAAGCTCCATCTGACAGATGGAGAAAAATAGGAGAAAATAGACACAGAATGGTTAAGTAATGGATACAAGATCACACAGCAAATCAGTGGCAGAGTCGGAAATCAAATCCTGACATTCCAAGCACTTAGTAGACCGTGTCATGTCTACAGCCTTCTTCAAAGTGTATCACGGGATAGGAGGGAATGGGCAAGGGGTGATGGAGGGAAAAGTATCCAATTATCTGCAACCCATTATTTCTGTGATCAAAAAGAATATGCCCAGATTTAGACCACAGCAATCTCTTCCTGCTTTGTGCTTAGGAAACTGGGGACCTGAAGTGTATATAAACATATATACATATGCATGTGTATATATGTGTGTATGTATATATATATGTGTGTGTGTGTATATGTGAGTGTGTATATGTGTGTGCATGCATTTTATGTATACATATATGCGTAATGTGCATTGAGCATTGATCACATGTATGTGTTCATATGTGTATTTGTGTATGCGTGTATGAATGCATTGAGAGTGCACTGTATATGTACAAAAGCACGTTTGTTGTTTATCCGTACATGCAAACATGTACACACATGCACCTGCTTATACATGCATGTGTACAACTACACATATAATGTATACACATATATATGTGTATATATATTCCCTGGCAGTTGCCTCAGCTGCCACCATAGGACCTGATGACACATAATTAGAAAACAAATGACAGATTAGTTTAATAATATTCATTAGCAACTAATGAAACTGACAGTGTTTCCTATGGAAAGCAGCTTGAGTTGATAGTTGGTTTTAAGTAAATTCTGATTTTGCCCTTCAGCTAAATGGGGGCAGGGAAGTAGAATGGGAGGAGGGAGAGAAAGAGTAGAAAACCCAGAAGAGAAAGTGGGGAGGGGAAGGTGGGACAGCAAAAAAAAAAAAAAAGAGAGAGAGAGAGAGGGAAAAAAAAGAACAGGACTGTGGGGAAGAAGGGTTGGAATGAAAGGAAAGGGGGAGGGGGAAGGCTGAGAGATTTTTAACTCTTTCTCTTCTAGTCATTTTTGCACACATTTTGTTGCTGTCAATAAGTTTCCCCTGTGCTTAGAGAAGAATTGGTGAACAGGGAAAACAATGCTTCCTTTCAGGCATTGTTGCTCTTTTCTTTCCTTTTTTTTTTTCTCCCCCAAATTATCCTAAGTAAGAATTTTAACGATATGCAGAAATCATAGCTGGTCTTGCTGAATCGCTGTCGGACTGACCCCCCCTTGACAGTTCTTAAATTATTCAGCTATCAAGGGCCTGCTAAACATTAAATTAAGCATCCTCTCTCCTCCCTGTCCTAAACCATTAAGTTATGCAAATGCCACAGATAATGGGGCATATGACAGCTGGAGGCATTAATCAAGCAGCTCTGTCTCTGGGCTGTTGTTATGTAGAAACCGCAGTCTGCCAACAGACAGAACCGACACAATTAGATCTCACTTAATGGAACATGAGAAGGAACTACCTAGCTCTCTGCACTCGTGTTAGGTTGTAGACCTGGGAGTGAATAAGACACTTGGGAAAGCTGCCTTGCTCTTCCTCCCTCCCTCTCTCTCTCTTTTAATACCTACTCCTCCTAAGTTGAAATGAAAAATTACCTGTAATTGTTATCATTTGCAAACAAAGCCTGTCAAAAGACAAACCCGCTGTTTACAATGGATGTTTTTGTTGTTCCCTGCTAAGGTTCTTTGGGGAATTTTCTTCATTTATTTTTTTTCCCTTTAATTCTCTTTTGGAGGAGGAAGAGGAGGAGGAGGAGGAGGAGGAGGAGGAGGAGGAGGAGGAGGAGGAGGAGGAGGAAAGGGGGGGTGGGGGAGAAAAGCAAACAAACAGATTTTCCATTACAGCATCCAAATTACTGCCTTAAAGATGCAGACACAATCAAACAGAAGGTACTTGCTGAGGCACTAGTCAGTTTACCAGTTTGACATTTGTGGCTATTCTTTTCTCAAGAACACCTAATAATTAATGACAACTGGTGCAAAACACAGCCTTGCTCTGTCACTCTGCCTTTCTAAAAAACAAACAAATAAATAAATAAAAATGAAAATAAGAAAACCTTCTCCATATGGAGAGGACAGAGGACTTGAGTCTCAGTTCTGCTACTTTCTGTGCAATGCTACATAAATCACAATTTCTCTGAAGCACAGGTTCCTAATCTGTAAAATCAAAAGATTGGATTGGAACTAATGTAAAGTGTCGTCTGAGGTCTCCTGGGGGTCCCCAAAATCCTTTCGGGGTCCTTGAGGCTGAAACTATTTTCATAACAATACTAAGATTTTAATTTCTAACACAGTAAATTACTAATAGCTGTAGATGATAGAAATAAAGCCTCCTTGGGAGGGAGATCCTTGGTTATTTTAAAAGGGTAAAGGAGTTCTTTTTCGAAAAAAGTTTGAGAACCACAGAAGACAATGATCCAAGGGTCTTTCCAGGCCAAGATCCAATGATCCTCCCCTTTGTGTTCTATAATGAGTTTAATGAACTATAATGTTCCATTTTTTTCCCAAAAAAGCTTTAGATGCTTAATAATAATAGCTCACATTTATACAGCACATTAAAGTTTACAAAGCCTTGTGAGTTTAAATAGCTGGACCCCTCGGCATTTTATAGACTCAGTTTTTATTATAATAATTTGTGCCTCAATTAAACAAGTTCCTGCAGAACACCTGCAAAGATCCTAACCAGAGCTGCTGGCTCTGGGAGGTACAACACCCCATGAAACATCCCTGCCCTCAATGAGCAAAGCATTCTTGATGGGAGGAATAGGACTTTTGGAGCAAATCATAATACCTGACATTTATGGGATCCCCAAGACTTAAAACCAGTTTGCACATATATTCTCCTTTGAGAATTTCTCATTTCTACATTTTTACAGATTGGGAGACTGAGCCTCAGAGATCTTAAGTAAAATGTGCTAAGAAATTTTAAAACCATCATTCAAAACCACATCTATCCTTTCTCCAAGAACAGGGATCTCTCCATTTTCCCAATCTTTTTTCTTTAGCTCACGCATGTATTATGCTTATTTGAATCTCATGATAAACTGTAAAGTAGGCATCATAGTTATTTTGCAGGAAAGCAAAGTTCAGAAAACCTGAAGACTTGGCCCGAAAATCTTATAAGTGAGATTAGATCTTCCAAAAGTAAGAGACAGCAGGATTCTTTCTAGGCTCATCTTTGTGATTTAAAATGATTAAATAATTTAAAGGGTACAAGAGGTTGAATGATGCAATAGAGAGAGAGACAGAGACAGAAGTAAAGAGACAGAAAGAGACAAAGAGAGAGAGAGAGAGAGACAGAGACAAATAGACAGGGACAGAGACAGAGACAGAGAGACAGAGACAGAGACAGAGGCAGAGACAGACAGAGACAGAGACAGAGAGAGCTGCCTTTGAAACTAGAAGTCCACCTTCTGACACATACTGACTTTATGACTGGCAAAGTCATCTAACCTCTCACTACTATTGACCTACATGAGTGGACAGTTTCCTTACCTCAGCATGCCCTATAGTAATGAAATCATGCGTCTAGTCCTTTTCCCATGCAAATGTTAGTTTTTGTTATTTTATTATTGACATTTTATAGGCCATAATTGAATAACTATATTTACTGGAATAACTTTCCCCTTCCTCACGTTCACTGTCAAAATTTTAAAATTATATATATGTGATCCATAGTAACTCTTAATAACTTCATTCATCTATATGTATTACTAGTCTAGTCATTTGCCTCTATGTTCTCAGCTTCCTCTCCTATGAACGGAGGTGGGGAGGATTATATTAGATTACATCTGAGGCTCATTGTCTCTCTAAATCTACAACACATAGGGGCAGCTAAGTGGTGTACAGCTCAAGTCAGGAGAACCTGAGTTCAAATCTGGGCTCAGACATTTATACTTAATAACTGTTTGCGATCTTGGCCAAGTCATCCCAATTGTCTCTTAAAAAAAAGTTAAATCTATGTTCTTAGATATTCTAATTCCTTTTTAATTGTGAAGTTATATACAACTAAGTGAAAGTTAGCTGGAATCTCTTTAATATTTCTCCTTTCAACAATTTCTCATTGCTCATAATAATTACTTAAGAGAGAAGACTCTTGAAAGGGAGAGTTAGAGAAACTGTTGAGACAAATGAAAAAACAAAGAAAGGAATGAAAGAATATCAGAGAAATGATCAACAAATGATTAAAAAGCTTGATTCCTATTGGGATCAATTTGCTTTGTACCTCACATATGGCCTAATTCTTGGCCAACCATCTTGAAAATACATGCCTTTCATTCCATGAAGGACTAAGCAAAAAAAGTACAAACAGTTTGAGGCAATCAATCACGCACACTCGGGAAAAAAATCAAATTACATGTCATTTTGATAATGAGTCAGTAATGTCATTTTTGTAGATGGAACAACAATATATGTTGTTGATGCCAAGTCTTCAATGGCTAAATTACATTACTCCAAATTGTATTTCATTGTCTCCTTATATTTCCCTGCTCTGTAAGACCTCCCACTATTCAGTTTATGTCATCAAAAAACAAATACTGATGAACTGTTTACATTTTTCACATACAAATACAATAGAATGTCATTTATCAAAGATTCTTATGGAGAAAAAATCCAAGTTAACAATCCAAATAATTAGGAATTCTTTACTTGGATCTACTTATGAACCAAAACAATATGCCCACCAGATTTCCATAGCCATTCCTTACTACTCCAACCCCAAAACTTCTCCTAGTCCTTTATAAAAAGACCTCCCCTACTCTGAGTCTCCTCCACTCCCAGGTAATTCAGGTAACAGAAAAGCAATCAGGTCAATATGAAATTTCACTAAATGAAACCTTCTACTCCATCTTAAGATGGATTCATTGTTCCATCTCAATAAAGGTTTATCAAATGAGCTTCTCAATTTTTTTTTTTATGCCAGGTTAGCTTTAAGAAAACCAATGCCCTCTAGAAATGCTCACTTACAATAAAACCCCAAATCTTTCTTTCACATCCGAATACAATCAATGGTCTTCCTTCTTGAGGATCCCAGTACCTACTGTGCTGTTAACATCTGTTGTACAGCTGTACAATGTTTCCCTCTTTTGTTTAGAGGCTTTAAATCTTACAGGGGATGATTAAGAAAGTTCCCACCCATGACGTTTGGCTCCAGATGAATAAAACTAGAGGACAATTTCCACTGAGGTAATTTTGATCAGTAAATTTAGAACTGTACTTAAAATGCAGCAGGAGACGATTTAGGTTAGCTACCAGAAAGCTTTTTTTTGGCAATAAGAACCAGTCCTGGAACAGGTTACAGAACTCAGGTTTGATATTTCTTTTACTAGAGATCATTAAAGAGAGGATAGATATCTACCTCTATGAAATGTTTTAACTGAAGCCAACTCAGAAATAAGGGAAAGGCCTGCTTACTCCTGCTGACAATTGCCAGTCCTCTACTTCAAAAGATTCAGAAACCATTAGATTTGGAAAGGACATTGGAGATCATCTCTTCTAACCCTATCATTTAACTATGATTCTATATCAAGCATTAATAGACTTACTTATCACTTCTAGGTTTCATTTGGCTGTTTAGGATCTGCAATTGGACTCAATTTTAAGAAAAACATAGTTGAGGGAGGGTTAGCCAGATGGATGATGTATTTATTCACTCACACCCTCAGGCACCCACTGTCAGACTTCTTCTGAAGCTTCTGAATATTACAAACTGGTTAAAGAATAACTAACTATACAAGATAAGAATTTTATACAAGATCTTTTATGATTTCACCCCCCTTCCAGTTTTCCATACACACATACACAAATACAGTTTTGTTAGACCTTTCACACCCCACATCAGGTAAATTTTTTAAATGTATTTTGCCTACATTTTCAAAACTCTTATTTGCCATTTATTAGTCCATATCACCCTGGACAAGTTACTTAACTTCTGACTATCTGAGCCAACTCTGAAACTATGAATAATAATTTTTTTGAAACTGGATTTCCCTTTCTCACCCAAACTAGAAATAAAGTAGCTATACCTCCTTAGTCCAACTCCCCAGGGCTTACCATATTGGTGCCAGATTTAGGGTGGACAATTATTTTGACCCTAATGCGGCTTAGAACTACCAGATTTAAGCAATCTACCAGCCTCTCAGTCTCCCCAATAGCTGGGATTACAAATATATAATACCACACTCAGTTTTAATGAGAGGGAAAGAGACAGTGACACAGAGACAAAGAGAGCTTCCCTTTTTATTTTATAAATTTCTCAAGTTTGGGACCTATACCTTGTGTTTTTTTGGTATCACACATGGGTTAATACTGTCATGCACACTGTATCAGTTCATCAATAAATGTTCAGTGAAGAAACAACTTCCTATTAACTGACTGAACACATACTAGAAAGGCATTGTGGTATAGTAGAAAAAACATTAGAGCTCCTTGTTATCCCTTTAAATATAAAGTATATATACTTAGAGGTTCTAAACATGCCATACTATGCCATGCCATGCTAGGCTATGCCATGGAAACCTCTGCCTGCTGGAATAATATTCTTTTCCAGTGTTACCCTCTCTTTACTCTCACTTATTTCCCTAATGAGACTTTGTGCCTCTCTGTCAGGATTTCTAACCTTACTTCCCAATACCTATAATAAACCTCTTTTATCAATCTAGGTTTTCAAGTTTGTAAATTCCTTTACAGAGAATCTGCGCCACCAGAAGGGGTTCCCCAAAGTTCCCTAGCCTTATGCTGAATCCTAAGGGGTTACAGGGGAGCCAAACTTCTCCATTTGGTTTCCTGAACTCTGAACCTGCCACTAGACCTTATCATTTAACTTCCCGACCACCAGAAACCCTATTCTCATTTTGGTTCCATAAATCTAGACCTCATCATTTGGTTCTCTGCTAAAGGGATCCCCAAAATCTAAACATCATCATATTTTTTGTTCCCATAGCAGGAGCCCCAAAAACTAGACTTCACCTCATCATTACCACCATATCCCCCCTCCCCCCCACACACACATCATTAAATAAAAAAAAGTAACAAAATACTAGTTTTGTTGGAGGATGGAACCTTATCATAAACATAGATAGTACCACAAAACAAATTTCTACATTGGCCATTTCTGGCAAATAGATGTCTTTTCATTTGTAGATTGATCACTCTTCTGTCAGAAGAAGAGTACAGTGTTTCATTTTCATTCTTCTGGATTTGTGGTTTATCATGGCATTGATCAAATCCTAAAGTCTTAAATTATTCTCCTGTTTCTGCTCACTTCTCTGTATCAGTTCACAGAGGTCTTCCCATCTATGTCATCATTTCTTATCTACATAAGGAACCATAACACATTGGACTGATTAGTAATATTCAATATCAATGTGGCCTTAACTTTTTTTTATGAAAACCAAGTTTAGGCTTAGATTTTCCTACTCTTTTTACTCTATGAAGCACCTCATGTCAATAGAGTTAAGGGTCAGGGAAGTAATCAATTAATCAATATTCATGAAGTACTACTATGTGTCAGGTACTGTCTAAATGCTAGAGATACAAAAAGAGGCAAAAGATAGTTCCATCCCCAAGAAGCTTACAATCTAATGAGGGAGAAACAGGTCTATAGATAATAGACACAGCCTATTCAGCCCATATGAAACTTATCCATATATTTTCCCACAATCATTGCAATTTTCAGAATTTTCAGAATATTCATGTCTCCCCTTATCTTCTAATGTATTTGCTATGTATTCTGATCAACTCAAGTGAAGGAAAACCTGAAATCTGTATTATCTCCATTCTCATTTTCAAAAATGTTTTATTAATAACCCAAGAGGCCCTGAGAATTTTTTCTTAAAGAATCAAATTCTGTCAGAGACCAAACAGTCTATAGAGCCAATCACAGATGAGCACTGATATCTCTGAATGGACAGGTTTCCTAGAAGGACAAGAAGCGATATGGTAACGCATTCTAGTGATTTTTTTTGTTGACTAGCTTGGTAGAATTTATGAAAAATGGTTTGATCCTTTCTTGTTACCATTTCTTGGCATTCTAAAATATCAGACTTGTCATCTGAAGCTTGTCAAATTTATGAATTTATGATAATTCTGTTTTCCTCACCTAACACAGGATCTTGATGTCTCAATAATTACTCTTACCAGTAATGAAAGAAAACATATGCTGTTGCCAGTTGTTTTCACATCAGTCGCCTTCTATACAGTTTCCCTTTGTTCATCAATCCAGTAATGTGTCAGTGTGTTCCCATGAGTGTGATTCTTCTCCCTCCTTCACCATTTTGCTTTAAAAGGAAGAATGAGCCTAGGAATGTCTTTATGCCATTAGAACCTTTGGAGATGGTCTTATCTAAATAAGTAAGTCACTCAGCCAGTCTATATACATAAGCAACTACTAAGTAATAAGCAGTGAAGATACAAAGGGGAAAGGGTGATGTGGGAAGTGGAGTAGGGAGACACTTCCTTCCTTTGAGTAGTTTATAATGCAATGGGGAAAGACAATACAAAAGAAAGGCAAAAAGTAGGCATGAGGAGAGATACTTGGAGAAATCCAGAAGAATAAATCCAAGTGAGAAATAAAGTGTTGGCTGTCCAGGCAGCCTCCTTAAATTAGGCTATGGGAGGAATTCTCAGCTTTCCATCCTCTAATCAGAAAAAGGAGGCACCAAGGAGAAGATGGTATTGAGGAAGTATGAGTTCCAGGGCTCATGTGGTCATGCTGTGCCCAAATCTGTCCACTGGGACACTGTGTCCAGACTTTTCTCTTTAAGATTTTGCTGAGATCAAAAGTTCTACAAAGCCCACAAGTGACAAAATAGTAGTATGGAAGATATTTAAGATATTGAAGAAAACTCTCAAAATAAATTCCTGGAATATGTTTCCTATTTACCTCTACCTCTCAGAATCCAATCAGTCAATTAAAAAATGTTTTTTAAGTGTCTGGCACTGTGCTATTTGCACTGGGGATACAAGTACAAAGAATCAAATGATCTCTATTCACAATGAGTTTCTATCCAAGTCTCAGTTCAGCTGCCACTCTTATAGCCTTTCCTAATTCTCCGACCCAATAGAATCCCCAATAGAATGTAAACTCCTTGAGAAAACGAATTTATTTTCATTTTTGTCTTTATGCTTTCAATACCTGACACATTATCTTGCAAATGTTTGTGGAAATGTGCTGATTCGAGACAATTCTAGTAGACCTATAATAGAAAGTGCCATCCTCATCCAGAGAGAACTATGGAGGCTGAAATGTGGATCAAAGCATAGTATTTTTGCCTTTTTAATGTTGCTGTTATTTACTTGGGTTTTTTTTCTTTCTTGTGTTTTTTCCTTTTGATTTGATTTTTCTTGTACAGCATGACAAATATGGTAATATATTTAGAAGAATTGCACATGTTTAATCTATATTGAATTGTTTGCTGCTGTCTTGGAGGTGGGGGGAGAGGACAAAAATTTGGAACACAAAATTTTGCAAAGATGAATGTTGAAAACTATTTTTGTATATTTTTGAAAAAATACTATTAAATTTTTAAAAGTTAGATAAAAGTTAAAAAATGTTTGTTGAATCCAATTCAATTAAAAAATGAATTCGTAATTGAATGTATCTGTCTTTCAAAGTCTGATGTCAGTCCTACCATGAAATAACCTATGGGATTCTTTCTTATGTGTTCTCTGAACTTCCATGACATCTTATCTGTAGAATTCTTTCCACCCTTAATCCCTGCAGTTTTAAATTCTTCATTACATTTGCATACCTGTATTTACTCTCACTAACCAGAATAGAGGCACTTTAAGAGCAAAGATTTGTCTTGCATCTCTCTTTATCTCCCACTTTATCTTGCATATAATAGTACCTCAGTAAATGTTTATTGATGAATTGCCTATTCTGCTCAACATTTTTAGTTCTGACTTGGATAAAGACAGAGATAGCCTGCTTATCAAATTTGCAAATGACACTAGGCTAGGAGGAACAGTTAATGTCCTGGATGACAGAATCAAGATCTAAAAAGATCTTGACAAGATGGACTAATGGACCAAATCTAATAATAGGGACTTTAATAGAGCTACATTGAAATTTCAACCCTGGGGTTCAAAATAATCAACTGCATGAGAGAAGTACAGCATGGGGCAGGGTGGGTGGGAAGCATGGCTAGATAAGAGTTCATATGAAAAAAGGCACAAGGGTTTCAGAGGATTGCATGCTCTTAGAGAAGCAGTATGGTTTAATGAAAAGTGTGTTGCACTGGGAGATAAGAAGACCTAATGTCAAGCCCCAGGTCTTGCACATACTAGCTGTGGGAACATGGACAAATCATTTAACATCTTAGTGCCTAGGGAACTGCCTACATTACAGAAAAGGTACCAGCCTACAATGGTGGAAGTAGAATGAAATCATAGACCCACTCTTTATCCTTATATAATTATCCCTTCTACATGCTAGGAGAATAGGGTATAGAAAATCTGCATAAAATTTTTGGCCCTCTCTTCATGCCAGAAAAGTCTGAATTATCATGGTATTAAAAAATAAAATAAATGTATGTTATACAACACCATACCTATATTTTATGCATTTCTGAGTTTCTAAACTTTTTCTGTCATCTGCTGACCTTCATGTGTCATCTGCAGCTGCCACAAAACTCCCCAAAAATTCCTGTTTAATTTCTTTTTTTTTAATATTTTAATAGTTTTTATTTACCAGATATATGCATGGATAATTTTACAACATTGACAATTGCCAAACCTTTTGTTCTAATTTTTCCCCTCCTTCCCACTCCCCAGATGGCAGGTTGATCAATATATGTTAAATATGTCAGAGTATAAATTAAATACAATGTATGTATATATGTCCAACTTGTTTAATTTCTTATGCCAACCCATGATATATCAAGACCACAATGAGAAAAGTCACAATGTAGAAGGGATTATTTTATCTAGAAATTCATGATGAGTCAGTTGCATGAAAAGGAAACCAAAAAAATCATTGTATTCTTATGAAGCCTTCATAAAAGCATGAAGTCCATACCAAAAGAAGTGACAGTTTTATTTCCCTCTGCTCTGGTCAGAACACATATAATTTGTGTTCATTTTAGGAAGACCACTAACAAGCTGAAATGCCTCTAGCAGAGGATGACTACAATGATGGAGAGATTCAAAACCATTTATCCAACAAGCACTGAAGTAACTGGGGATGTTTAACTTGGAGAAAACTCAGAGAGAAGGTCTTGGAATACTTGAAAGATTGCCATGTGGAAAACAGATTAGGTTGTTATAGTTGAATTTACTGAACATAAGTAGGACCAAAAAGTAAATGTGAAAAGCTTATTTCAGCAAAGCAGAAGTTCACTTTTTCGTCATATCAGGAGAGGTGATTCATACTTCAAGTATGAATCCTCTGAGTTTCCTTCTAGCTTAATATTCTATGATTCAAATTCCACCCATCATCATTCAAAAGTAAGTTCTACTATTATAAAGTAGAAGGCTTTGTGGCATAAGTTGAATTGGGAATCAAAGAACTCTGAGTTTAAATTCTACACTGGCCATTTTCCACCTATGTGACTTTGGACAAATCACAATCTTTAGGTATCAGTTTTCTCATATGTAAAAATGAGGTTTTTTTAAAAGACCCTTCCAAGGTTGAAATCTGTGGTTATTTCCATATGTTACTAATAAAAATTGTTATTTAATTTTATAAGTTGGAAAACCTTCAAAGTTCTTTACTTTGTCTTTTGTCGTCCAAGAACCCATCCATAATCTATTACTTTTAGCAAAACATGATATGATTATGAAGTAAAGAGACTCATTTAACCAAGACACACAAGAACATCTTCCTCATTGCTTTGTGGTCACACTGTATGTAGCAACAATCATTTTCTCCAACCCTGTGGGAGATCAGATGTTTTCTACCTATTTTTCTATTATCTAGACTTTTCTTGACCCACTCAATTGTTAGGGATCTCTTCCTTCCAATTACCATGTATGAGTACATGTTTTATATCCCCCATCCCAGTAAAATGTAAGCCCCTTCAGGGTAAGGACAGGTTTTTTTGTTTGTTTGTTTTTTGTCTTTCTAACACCATCATCTATTACAGTGCCTTGTACAAATTGGGCATTTAATAAATGATCATTGAGTTGTATTTTAGAATGTTTTAAAGCTTCTAACAAAAAATATACTTGTCCTTTCTATATCTTTGGTTATGTTCAAGGCCAATCCTAGGAACAGAGGTTTAAAGTATTTCTGAAAACAGCTGACAATTTCAGCCAATCACAAATCAATAATCTAAAAAGCCCAAATTACTAGACAAGCAGTCCCCATGACCACTTTTGTCAATCATTGACTTTATAGATTGTCCCATAAGGAACAAAAAAATCTATATCCATTCTAAAAAGAACTCCAGATACCACTGAGTAGCTCCTGATATGTTTGAAAACCCATAAAGAAAATTAGAGAAACTGAACCAGAATGTCTTTCGGGGTTATGTCTAACTTCTGACCTACTATAGGAATCCCTAGAATATCTCTGATAAATGGGTAGCCAGACTCTATTTAAATACTTTAATGACAAATGTCTCATTATTCTATAAGAGATTCTATTCTGTTTTTACAC
Source organism: Sminthopsis crassicaudata (assembly GCF_048593235.1). Taxonomy (NCBI): domain Eukaryota; kingdom Metazoa; phylum Chordata; class Mammalia; order Dasyuromorphia; family Dasyuridae; genus Sminthopsis; species Sminthopsis crassicaudata. The sequence goes on along the minus strand of NC_133617.1, from coordinate 408,903,713 downwards.
AACTCTAAACTACTTTCTTGAATCAATCTGGAATTTATAACCCTAAAACTTTCTTTGCTGCTCTTAACTTTGCTTGCTGGAATGATACAAAATAGGTCTGATATTTTTGATGGTTTTGCCCTAATTTCTCCAGATAGTTTTTCACTTTGATTTTGCCAGCTCTAATATTAGCAGTCTCTCCCTATTTTGTACCATATTTTAAAGAATTTGTGATTTTTTCTGTGGCACTTCATGAAGCAGCTCACAATCCATCCTTAGCAAGAGGATGCTCTCTCCTCTTGTGGGAGTCTGATTCATGTACTCCCATAAGACCTTCATGAAGGAACTACCTTCTACTATAGGAGTTTTCTTCAGGTTCTCTTGGCAATGCATGAATATCAAGAAAACATGAAGACCATTGACTAGTCATTTCTTGATCTTAACATATAATACTCTTCTTCTATAGTCACATATCTCTCATAGCATCTTTTTCAGTGGTTCTTTTGCATAGCTCTTGACTGGTAATGTGCTATAATTCACTCAGGCTCACCATTTGCCTCTTCATTGGTGTCTGGGAGACAAACACTCTCTGAAGACTGCTATTCCATGACTTGAAGCCAGCTTAATGTCTGCCAAGAAAATAAGCAAATCTTCTCAATCCAAGTCACTGATAAAAATAATTGGAGCAGAGTTTTGTGGTATTCCACTACAGACCACTATAGATTACCATCCATCTGTACTATTTGGAGATAGTTATTCAACAAACTATGATTGCATCTAATTGTATTATCATACAGCTCACATTTCATAATCTTATCTTCCAGAATACCATGAGAGACTTGTGAAATTCTGCCTTGAAATCAAGATACAACGTGCCTATTTTTTCCCTTAATCCAGTTATCTAGTAGGAATTATATCTATCTTCACTTCACTTCCCTCTCCTTCCCCATTCCCCAATAGAATATGGTAAAGATATTTCTGAGAACAATAATCTGAGGGGAAGAGGGGAAAAAGGAATGGAAAGACGGGGAGAGAGCACAGAGAAATGTCTTTACCAAGTTTTTCTTTGGCTTTTTCAGTTGCACCAGAATGCAATGACAACAATATAATATATGAAGACTGAGGAAATTTTCAATGAGGTAACTATTGCTGTATATTTCTAATATTATGTTGTAAGGATTACAAAAAGAACAATATCCATTATTAAAGCAATGAGTGATCAAGTAATTTTAGATGTAGCAACCTTTAGGTAATTGGTAACTCCTGGTTGAAGCTAATTTTTATCTTTTTGTCTCCTCAAATCTTGGTCATTGTCTCTAATTTTATGTCCAGACATATTGTAAACGTCAGTGGTCACTCAGAGTCTGCTTTTAACCGGCTGATTGATTTCTATAATGTTCCAGGCAATTTCAAGTTGTCAGGAAGAACTAATTCTGTCTCGTTACCGGTTTCACTCTTGGCATCTCTGTAACCACTTATTGGTTTCTGACTTCAATGTTCCATTTTCTCCTGCTAATTCTAAAGGCTTCTTTTTTCTCTTCCACCCCATTCAAAGGTTTGATGTGATAATCAGAGGGAGCCACCAAAGACAATTATAGGTAATGGTATCAGCACTTCTCATGTGCTCAAAAGTTGAACCCTGAAGCCACATACATCACGAAACCTTCTGCCAAACCAAAATCCATTACAACCCGTGGCCTGTGGTGCTGTATTACTTAATCAATCCACCTCCTCCAGAGCTGTATTCCTCTCCTGACTTGACTGGATATTAAAACAACTTGTCAATCCGTAATTGTAGAACTCTCCGTTCCCTTCTCATCTTGTGTACCTTAATAATATTGAATTTGATCTTGACCAGCTGCACCTCTTTATATCATTTTCTTAATATCTAAAATAAAAACATCCTATGAAATGCTTCATATGGAAGAAATTTGGTTATTAGGTTATATCACATAATCATTTGAGGACTCAATAAATGTGTTATACAGTAGTAGTAATTATTAACTATCTTACTCAGATGGCTCAGATGTTAAAAATAATTTTTGTCATTAAACAGAATAATATGTGGTAACTTCAATTTATACCACATGCATGGAGATGTTTGTTGCTCTAGAAATCACTGTGGAACTATAATTTAAAAAGTTAATAATTTGTTCATATCTTCTGACTCAATGAAAGCATGACTATTTTCCTCAAGAACAGAAATACACACACACACACACACACACACACACACACACACACACATTCACATTTGTAGTAGTAAAAAACCTGGAAACAAAATAGGTAACCATTAATTGGAGAATTTTTTTATAATCATATAACATATGATTGTAATGAGAATTTTAGGGCGAAAGGAATGAATAAACATGAGGAATTTGGAGAAACTTAGAAAAATATGTATGAAGTAATACAAAGTTTAAAGAAACAGGAGAATCATATACAAAATAACTGCTATAATAGAAATAAAACACTACCAAAAAAACCTCATATTTTACTTAGTGAACCATATGATTTAGATTTATTGCACATAAACTTACATTTTTGCCATTAAGCATTATTATAAGTGACTATTTCAATCTATACCACAAATACTTCTCAAACACAAGAAATACTACTCTAAATCTAATTTACAGTTTTCCAAAAATCTTTGTGTGCTTTGCTCCTTGGATGACAGGAGTTAGGCTTTTTAGAAACTAAAAAAGATAGATTCTTAGATCTTCTAGTCATATGAAATACCTATGGTCACTCTCTTTTATTAACAAGAGCCAAAACTCTTCTTAAAACAGTTCTCTAATCTTTCCTTCCTCTAGAATTTACTCACATACTTTCCTATAAGAGAGTTGTTTAATTAAAGTATTCAAAAGGATGAGGAACAAAGAAGGTACAGCTTAGTTAGTTTGAGGATCAAGACTAGAACTCATGCTCTTTTCCTCATGCCATAAAATCTTTAGAAGCAGAGAGGTAATATTAGTGAATATCCATTTCTTTGACACAATTGACTGCCTTGGCTATTATACAGATTAAATGAGTTTGGGATAAATTCTGAAAGAGCCTTCAAAGTTGGTAGGCAGTCATTACTGCCTATTCAATCCAGTTCACCTCAACTAAAGTTCAATAACAGATCAACAGACATTATCACTTCCAATATTCTAAATCAACAAAATTTCACTTTCATCTTTTTCTGCCTAATATCAAGATAGCATAGTAGGTAGAGTAACTGTCTCACAGTCAGAAAGGCATGGGTCTGCATTCTGCCTCTGACACACACTGGCTATAAACTTGGGCTGGTGATTTAAACTCTCAGTACCATGGAACTGAGCAGGGGCTAAGCATGGCATTCAGAGGTCCAGGATTCAAATCCTACCCCTGACATTTACTGCCTGTGTGACAGTAAATGCAGTAAGTACAGTAATAGTAAGTAAGTAACCTTTTTAAGCTTCATTTTTTTTTAAATTTGTAACAATGGAAGGTTACATTGAAAAGCCCCTGAATCCCCTTTCAGATCTAGCTCTATGATCCTATGATATGCTCTGGTGGAAAGTTTCCTAATGGGAATTCTTTACTCCATTGAAATAACAGATCTAACAAAAAAAAAAAAAAGGTTAACTAATGTTAGTGATAATACAGGCAGTACCACTTTTAAGCTAGATTATTGGATTTAGTTGTGAATAAAAAAACCCAGGCACCATAGCAGGAACTATTCTAGTTTAGGAATCCCCCAGGACCAATGGACCTCACAATTTACAGAAGCAAAGGAGTCTTTCCAGCTTTCTCCCTTTTTGGGTCACTAATTTTCCAATTGTTTTTCAGGAATCCCCGAGATAGCAGCATAAGAACTACAAAATAGCCTCCTCTTCCCCTTATGAGTTCCAGAGTTGTTGTTTAGTCATTTTCAACCATGCCTGACTCTTCCTAACATCTTTAGGGATTTTCTTGGCACAGATACTGGAGTGGTTTGCCATTTCCTTCTCCAGCTCATTTTACAGATGACGAAATTAAGACAAACAAGATTAAGAGATTTGCCCAGGATCACAGGGTCAGTAAGAGTCTGAAGTCTTCCTGACTCCAAGCCCAGGGTCCTTCCCATGACACTACTTAGCTTCCCCCAGGTTCTGGAGTTTAAATGCTTTTTCCATGAATACAAGGGAAAGAATGACACACCACAGAGGTGCTGTAGGACAAGATTGAAGACCCTCTGCAATGTTCACAGGAGCCAGGATCAGAAAGAAAATGTCAGAGAATTAAACCAAAGCTACTGTCTCCTCATCCCCCATGAGACACTTCCAGAAATCTTCAGAAGACCATCATCATCATCATCATTTTTATTCTCATTATCCTCATCATCACTAACATATGAGGTTTTAATGTTTACTAATTTCTTTTTCAGAACAACTCTCCAAGATTCTCACTATTTATATTTATAATTTTATATTTATAATAGCAGATGCTATTATCCCCATTTTTCAGATGAGGAAACTGACACACAGCTAGTAAGTTTTTGAGATCACATTTGAATTCAGGAAGAGGAGTTACTGATTCTAGGTCTGGCACTTTATCTGCTGTGTCACCTAGCTGTCCCCTAAGAGCAATAGCCTAGTCTTTAAGGACCACCAGACTTTGACTGGCAGGGACTTTGACTGGTTCTTGACAGGGTACAGATGTGAACAAATTCTTTCTGTTCTGGCAGCCATCACTATTCTCATCCCCAGCAGCATTAACCTTAGCACTCTTACCGTTGTGTCTGCCTGTGCGGTCTCTGAATGGCATCTATTTCTATAGAGGAAGAAAGGATGAAACCCTGGAGAGACTTATGCAATTGGAATCCCCACATCCATCTTGACAGATGATGGAAGCACAAGTAAACGATGCCTTAGGCTGTCCTCACCAAAGTTCTAAATATGATGAACTGTACCATCCATGCCATCCCTGAATAAAAAGTTAAGATAAATCAGCTTAGTAGCCTTGTACATAAAGTACTCTCTCAACCTGAGTGCAAAAGGACTCTGCACCTTATTTGTATTTATCCACAGTTCTGCAAGCGGCTTTCAAGGCACGATTTGCAAAATTTCGGATGTTCTATTTTCAGGTTTAAGCACTTTTATGTTAAAATTTACATTTTATTGTGCTGCTGGAGACAAAAAAAAAATAATCAGTTACAAAACAAACTAGATTGTGAAGTTTTCATTGATGATGAAGCAAGTGAGCTACCTCTCCCCAATTTACTTGCATCCTTTACATTTTAGAATAATACTTTGTTATATTATGAGATCAGGAACTGCCCTTGTATCACCAGGGGTAAGCACAGCCCTGTAATAGGCAGTTAACAAATACTTTCTGATTGAATGGTTGATACTTTTTCTTTTGTTTTAGAAGTGTATTACGCCCTGATATCAGTGGATACCCTAGATGTATAATAAAAGACAGAAAACTATCCACCCTCCATTTAGCAAGAGATCTATGAGAGTCAAGATCCTAGAGTCTCCAGGGGCTCTCTATTACCTTTAGGTTCCTATTTTGGTCACTTAAAATCTTTCATAACCTGACACCAATGTTTTTCTCATCTTATTATTCATTGTTCCCACACTTTTTGATCCAGGTGAACTGAATTCTTGTTATTTCCTTTATATGATACTTCATTTCTCATCTGCTTGAATATACATGCGCTATCTAACAATACCTAGAAGATATACCTCCATCATCTCTGCCTCTTAGAATCCCCAGTTTTCTCCAAAGTTCAGCTCAAGCTCTGCATCTCATAGGAAGTCTTTCTGGTATTTGTGATTCCTCCCATCAAAGTCACCTTGTTTGTGCTTTGCACATACTTATATGCAACAGCATACTGGTAAATATAAATTCCTCCCCCACCCCCCAGCTCTCTAGAGGGAAAATGTACACACAATACACTTTTAAGTTTAATCTCCCTCATTAACATTTTCTCCATCACTAGATTAAGTAGAGATGATCAACAGAACAATAATTCAAGTCCTGATTTGTAGTCTTTCCTGATTTCTGAGATGCAAATACACTGAAAATGCAACAAGTGACTCTCACAAGCCAGTTCTAGCTAGCTCCAACACATACATATTTACATGTAAATGCTTGAACAAAAGTTCTTTGAGGGCAGGGACTTTGAGAGGTGACTGGATCAGTCTATAGACTTAAAGAAAAATAACTAAGAGACCAGAAGTTAAGCTATGTTTTTTGTGAGGGAACCTTTTGCCTTCCTGTAATGATAAATGGAGAATCAATCACTGAGTGAGTGTGATAAACCAGTGCTTCCAATTTCCAAATGATTAAGCAAAAATAAATCTTTTAAAATATATTTATTGTTAATAATAATAATATCCCACATTTGTGTAGCATTTTAAGGTTTATAAATCATTCTACAATTAAAGAGAGAGAAAGAGAAAGAAAAAACACATTAAATTCTTACTACATGGGGCATCTAGGTGCTGCAATAGATAGAGAACTGGATCTGGAATCAGAAAGACCTGGTACAAATTTAGCCTCAGGCACTTTTTAGCTGTGTGACTCTGGCAAAGTCCCTTAACCCTGTTTGTCTCTGTTTCTTCATCTGTAAAATGAGCTGGGAAAGAAAATAGCAAACCATTCTGGTAACTTTGCCAAGAAAATCCCAAATGAGGTCATGAAGACCTGGACATAAACATGCTATTGGACAATAGCATGTGCCAAACAATGTGTAACACATTAGGGATAAATAGATATAAGAAAAATAGTACCTAAATTCAGGGAGTTTAATTTCCTCTTGTTCATTAACTCATTTGATCTTCAAATGTGATATCGGTACAATTATTATTCCCATTTTACAGGAAAGGAAATTGAGGGTGGGAGAAGTAAAATTATTTGCCCATAATCATCCAGCCCAAGGCTATATTTCAACTCAAGTCCTCCTTGATACAAGTCCAATATTCTATTCACTTTGGAATATTTTGTCTTTTCCTTTTTTATTCCCAAAATATTCCTCATATTATCACTGCTCTTGTCACTTCTAAGACCTACAAGGCATGTCCAATGTGAAACAGAGTTACTAATCTGTGCTGGATTGAATGAGAGTTTGTCAGATCATAATGCAGTATCCATTTCTACACGTTCTCCTATTGCTTGAGTATCTCCCCCAAAGGCAACTTTTTGTGTGTATGTATACAACTTTTATGTCTTCTTCAATATAATCTCTCCCAAACTCACTATTTCTCTCCCAAACTCACTATTTCCCTCCCTGGGTAGATTTGACCCTATTACTTTTAATAATTTCCTAATGAGACCACTGACATAACAGCAGGGATAAGTTCCATGTTTTTGTTATGGTCCATTGTTCTGATTAATATGCCCTTTGCTTCTGGGAATCATCTTTTGAAGGTCCCTTTAAGGTTTTACTTGGATTCTCTTTCCTTGTTCATTGAACACATCCTGTGATGTTTGGTGCCTGAGGCAGACTAGTAGAGGAGCATGTCAACAGTAACTTGAAATGGAGCTAATACAAGAGAACTGACAGATAGGCAAACCAAGCCTTTAAACCAAATCTCTTGAGCTTTCAAAGACAAAGTCAAATGGAGTTAACCTGCCTACCACAAAGAGTTATTTGGACACCCAAGCCTAGCGTCCTATCTCTGTTAATATGCTCTCAAATTAATTACAATCACTGGAGTAAGGAAGATCAAGAACATTGTATGCACTAGATTTCTAATTGGATGAATGGGATGGAAATCATTTGAGCACATCTCTGGAAAAAATAATCAATTTTTCATAGACTTGTTATAGGTTTCATAAAATATATTGCACATATATTTTTAAAACTATGAAAATGGCTTTTTAATGATACTTAAAATATATGGCATGGTGAAAAAATTATTTAAAATATGCTTCAGAGGCCTAGAATTTGGTGCTGCCTGCTAAAATATAGATGATTTGGATAAGTCTGTCTTCTTCAGATAGCTGTGAAATTTAGTTCATCTAGTTATAAAGATAATATAAAAGGAACTAGGTGGCCAAAAGGTTTAGTGATTGGTATAAATCCTCTCTATGTAGCAGTTTCTCTAAATTTTTGCCATTTGATAGTTATCCACTGTATATAATTTAAATTACTAGTCATAACCCAAATCATCAGCACAATAACATTATCCAAATTAGAAGAGTTGTTATAACAAGGCTTCTAGGAGTAAGCATGGTTTCAGAAGACAAAGAAATGATGTAAAAAAGATAGGTTCCCTTCTGTTCTAAGCTCCTACTCCACCAATGACCAATTTTCTGCTTAGAGTATGTTGTTCACAGGACCAAGGTGCCAGGTTCACCTCCATGACAAGCCAGGGAACTTGGTACAGGAAACAAATCTTTCCTAAGGCTATTTCCCTACCATCTTGCAAAATTAGACTAATGATCAAAAATGACAGGGAAAGAGGAGCAGCATTAGGAGGAAAAAAAAAAAAAAAAAAAACAACTTAAATCACAGACCCTACTGAAGCCAGGTGAATGCATAGTGGTGTGGTAGCTCTTGGTACAGGGCAAAAAAAACATTCTTTGCTCTTTACCTGCATAGTCTTTGAGAACTCACCATCACTATGGTTAAATATGGTTAAGCTTTGATAAATTCAGAGGTTCAAGCACCAGAGGATTGATAACTAGGTAACAACTGGTTTTATTTTGTTTTGTTTTGTTTTTCCGATACACAACCACTCATGGAGATCGTCTACTGAGACACAGAAAGGAGATATGTCAGAAGAGGGAATTGCTATGCTTTGAACATCACAGATAGCTCAAATACTAAAGAATTTCCAGAATACTATGCTAATGATAGGTCTAATATAAACTCCTTGAATACAGTATTATGAATGAAATTTAGCAAAAAAAAAAAAAAAAGTAAATTGAGGCAATTCTCTGAGCAAGGCAACTTTTATTATCAGGAACATACTGTCTATCAATCAATGTGTCAATGTATTACTTCTAAATGCATCAAAGACCCAAAGCAAAAGGACAATTTTCCTAGTATAGATTTTGGGGAATACAGAACAAAGCACAAAACAAGGTAGATGACAACATAAGATTGAGGTCAAAATGATTAATTACAAAACTAAGCACATGATTAAAAGTTTGATAATGAAGCAATGACTCCACCTCCTTCTCATTATTGGAGTTGAAATGCAAGGTCAAAACAGACCAGTCCTTTCTGGACAACAAACTAGACATCCTTTAAGAATGGCTTCATGTTATAAAGATTCTAGCCCTGATTTTTTCATCTTCACACTCACATTTCCCAAAGTTAACTAAATTCCTTGAGTCAAGAATAAATCAGTGATTAGCAGGAGAACTGAATCTCTACTATTCTATATCAGCTAAATTCATAAACAAAGAAAATAACTTAAGCAATTACAGGACAAAAGGAATTAATTGTAAGTAGGATCAATAAGAAAATTGAACAAAATCAATCTTAATCTTCTTAGAAGACATTATTTTGTTCTTTATCACTCTTACTTGTACTATTATAATAGCATTCTAATTACTTATATTCTGCCTAAAGTTTTTCCTCATTTCAATCTACTCCTAAGGCATGGGCATTTCACCTCTGTACCAATGAACTCCAATGACTCTGTATTGTCTCTTGGAAGAAACAAACTCCTCTTTTTAGCATTTAAAATTCTTTATAACCTGATCCCATGTTTATCTTTCTAGTCTTTTAACACTTTATACTTCAAAACCCAGCCATTCTGGCCAATTTATTGTTCCCTCATATTTTTAAACTAGCTTCACCAAAGCCTGGAAGAATCTCCCTTTTAACCTCCATTTCTTAAAATTCCTGTCTTCCCTTAAGACTTATCTCAATACCACTACACACCTGTCAGATTGGCTAAGATGACAGGAACAAATAATGATGAATGTTGGAGGGGATGTGGGAAAACTGGGACACTAATATATTGTTGGTGGAGTTGTGAAAGAATCCAACCATTCTGGAGAGCAATTTGGAACTATGCCCAAAAAGTTATCAAACTGTGCATACCCTTTGATCCAGCAGTGCTGCTATTGGGTTTATATCCCAAAGAAATACTAAAGAGCGGAAAGGGACCTGTATGTGCCAAAATGTTTGTGGCAGCTCTTTTTGTTGTAGCTAGAAACTGGAAGTTGAATGGATGTCCATCAATTGGAGAATGGTTGGGTAAATTATGGTATATGAAGGTTATGGAATATTATTGCTCTGTAAGAAATGACCAGCAGGAGGAATACAGAGAGGCTTGGAGAGACTTACATCAACTGATGCTGAGTGAAATGAATAGAACCAGAAGATCTCTGTACACGTCAATGTTGTATGAAGATGTATTCTGATGGAAGTGGATATTTTCAACATAAAGAAGATCCAACTCACTTCCAGTTGATCAATGATGGACAGAAACAACTACACCCAGAGAAGGAACACTGGAAAGTGAATGTAAATTGTTAGCACTACTGTCTATCTACCCAGGTTACTTATACCTTTGGAATCTAATACTTAATGTGCAACAAGAAAATGGTATGTACACATATATATTGTATCTGGGTTATATTGTAACATATGTAAAATGTATGGGATTGCCTGTCATCAAGGGGAGGGAGTAGAGGGAGGGAGGGGATAATTTGGAAAAATGAATACAAGGGATAATGTTAAAAAAAATTAGTCATGCATATATACTGTCAAAAAAATTATAAATAAATAAGACTTATCTCAAGCTCCACTTGCTTCAAGACTTTCCCAGGCATCCTAGCTACTGGTGCCTTCCCATCTAAGGATACCTTCCATCTACTTTATATTTATATTGAATGTGCTTGAATATAGTATATATATATATGATATGGTGTCTTTACCATTAGAATGAAAACTCTATGATCACAAACACTATTTGAATTATTTTTGTAACCTCAGTACTTAACAGTGTGTAGAAAGCACTTAATCCTGATTCACTATATCTGAAGTATCTAGGACAGTACCTATGACATATTAGATGCTTAAAAATGTTTGCTGATTGATTCCTAGACACTAGAAAAAGGGAATGAAATGGCATACACTTTTTTCTTAAGGTAAATTATGTTCTGTTAGAATCTAAAAGCTATATTGTTTTATTATTATAACATTCTTGTTCTGGTAATAATAATAATACCTCAAAATGATAAATGAATAGGAGATTTTCAAAAGAAGGAAGGAGGAGGATTATGGAAGTCATCACAAGAGAACATGGTACCTGAGCTAGGCCTTGAAGGAAAAAAAGAGTTTCAATAGGTGAAAATTTGGGGCAAATCTATTTCACACATAAGGGCTCATGTGCAAATACCAGAACAGAGCAGTCAGAATAACAAAGTGGATAAGGAACTCCCCTTGGAATCAGGAAGATTTGAGCTCAAATCCCATCTCTGACACTTTCTAGCTAGGTAAACATGAACAAGTCATTTAACTTCTCTGAGGCTCAGTTTTATAATCTGTAAAATGAAAGAGTTAAACTTGATAATCTCTTAAAATCCCTTCTAATTTTAAATTTATGATCTCATGATGTTCTACAGATAAATGAATTGGGCAAGACAAGATTGAAGAAGAGCATTAATCTAGTTTTGTTGAAATACAGTGTATGAAATAAGCCTGAAAGAGAGGCTAAAGTCAAATTGTAAAGTGTCAGTGTCAGCCTGAGAAGTTTATATTTTGTTTGATGAGCAAGAGGAAACCTGCAAAACAAAGGGGATGCCTTTGTGAACTTTGGAGGTGATCTGTACATCAAGAAGTCTGATTTTTTTTAAATAATGATAACATGTACCAGTTTTGGATTTCCTTGTTTTTTTTTCTTTATAGGAGAGAAGATGAAGTTAAGGTAAACAGTGAGGGGCAATGAACAAATCCAGAACACTGAATTTGGAAATCAGAGAAAATTCCTTCAATGACTAACTTATAACCTTTGGCCAAGTCACTCTTTGGGTCTTATTTTTCATCTGAAAAACAAAGGGGTTAGACTAGATGAACCCTGAGGTCTCTTTTAGCTATAAATTTTATGATCTAAAATATATAGTAATATTGGTAGAGTACCACAAATCCATCATTCTAGAAGGATGCTTCCTGAATCATTGAAAATAAACCAAGGTTTATAACAATGGACAAATGAGTCCATCCCAGAAAATTTAAGTTGGCAAATATCCAAATCAGATATTATCAAGAAAAGATGACATTTTCATTTAATGCTACAAATGAGTGGCTTCCAATTTTGAGAGAACTGTGAGACAGCTTATATCCCAGCATCTTTAGTTAAAGACTAGGTCAAGTGGGAAGATAAGTATGAAATAATCCAGGGTAAAGTAAATAGAACCAGGAAAACATTGTATATGGCAATGACGTCTTTGTTAAAGAATAAAACACTTTGAAACACTTAAGAACTTTGATGAATGCGGTGACCAACCACAATTCTAAAGGACTAATAATAAAGCAGACTACCCAACTCTTTAAGAGGTAGATCTTCAAATGATATGAACACAATTACAAAACACTTTTCACATAAATTAAATCAATCTAAACAGCTGGAAAAAATATAAATTGCTCATAAGTAGATGGAGCTAATATAAAAAATGGCAATTCTATCTAATCTATTCAGTTTCATATCAAACTACTCAAAAATTATAGAGCTAAAAAACAACAACAAAAAAGCCAAGTATATCAAGAGAATCACTGAAAAGAAATGTGAAGGAAGGTAATCTAGCTACACTTCCCCCCCCCCCCCCTGAGGCTGGGGCTAAGTGACTTGCCCAGGGTCACACAGCTAGGAAGTGTTAAGTTTCTGAGATCAAATTTGAACTCAGATCCTCCTGAATTCAGGGCTGGTGCTCTATCTACTGTGCCACCTAACTGCCCCTTACACATTTCTTTGTAGACAAAAACATTATTTGACAAAAACTTCTGGGAAAACTGGCAGAAACTAGGGATAGACCAATATCTTATACAGTATACTAAGATAAAGTAAAATGATTTAGACATAGAGAATGATAGTATAAGCTAGTTAGGGAATCATAAAATAGTTTGCCTATCAGATCTATGAATAAGGAAAGAATTTAGGACCAAACAAGATACAGAGAGCAATGCAAAATGTATAAAAATTAAAAGGTTTTTACACAAACAAAACTAATGCAACCAATATGAGAAGAAAGACAGGAAATGGGAGGAGGTGGATTTACAGCAAGTATCTTTGATAAAGGCCTTATTTCTCAAATATGTAAGAATTTATATAATTTATAAGAATACAAGTCATTCAATTCCAAAGAACTCAGGATGGAAAATGCTAGTCATATCCACAGAAAAAAATTGATGGAGTTCAAATGCAGATCTAAGTATACTATTTTCATATTCTTTATCTTTCTCATGTTTTTTTTCTTTTTATCTGTTTCTTCTTTCATAACATAACTAAGAAGGAAATAGATTTTACATGATTGCATATATATAACCTATTTTAAATTCTTACCTTTTATGGGGGAAAGGAAGGAGGGAGCAAGAAAAGTCAAAATAAATTTTAAGTAAATGTTGAACAAAATTCTCTTTACATATAATTGCAAAAAACTGTGCAAGTCATTCCCCAATTGACTATTGGTCAAAGGATATGAATAGGCAGTTTTCAGACAAAGAAATTAAAGGTATCTATGGTCATATGAAGAAAATACTCTAAATTATTATTGATTAGAACAACGCAAATTAAAAATTCTGAAATACCACTTTGCATCTATCACATTGGCTAAAATGACAGAAGAAGAAAATAACAAATGTTGGAGATGTGGGAAAACTAGAATACTGATATATTGTTGAACTAATAATAATAATAATTAGTGAACTAATCCAACCATTCTAGAGAGAAATTTGAAACTTTGCCCCCAAATTTTTTTGATCCAGCAATACCACTGTTGGGTCTATATCCCAAAGATAGGACCTACTTATACAAAAAATATCTATATCATCTTTTTTTTTTCAGTATGTGTAATGACTAAGAATTGGAAATCAAGGTGATAACCATCAATTGGAAAATGGCTGAACAAATTGTGATATGTGATTATGATAGAATATTATTGTGCTATAGGAAATGATGAGCAGGATGATTTCAGAAAAATTTGGAAAGACATGAACTGATGCAAAGTGAAGTGAGCAGAACCAAGAAACCAGTTTACACAGTAACTGTAATATGGTACAATAAAGAATTGTAAATGACTTAATTATTGTCAACAATACAATGATCCCATATGATCCCAAATGAAAAATTATAACCTCCAAAAAAACAACTGATATTGTCTGAATACAAACTGAAGATCACTATCTCTCACTTTCTTCTTTTCTCTTTCTTTCTTTCTTCTCTATGTCTTCTTATACAAAATGACTAATGTGGAAATGTTTTACATGATCACATATGTATAACTTATAGTAGACTCCTTACTGTCTTAGGAGAGGGCAAGGAGGGAGGAAAGATGGAGAGACAGAATATGGAACTCAAAAGAAATTTTTTTAAAGATGTTCAAAATTGTTTTAACATGTAATTGAGGAAAAATAAAATATTATTTCAAAAACGAGGTAAACTTTCAAAGTACAGAATAAGATATGGACATAGTAATGTCTTTTGGACATGGGCAATTGGGAAATTTGACTGCAAATTTTTAACAATAATTTTGTCTTTCTTTTTTATTCTCCAATTGGGGGAGAGAATAGAAGGAGAGACATGAGTGAGAGAGAGAAAAAAAACCAAAGTTTTCTTAATTGAAAAATTAAATTTAAAAAAATGATTAGATTAAAAAGTTTAGGTAGCATTCAGTGTGACAATGGGTAGATTTCTTTTATACAAATTTCTAATAGTAATACAACAATGAAAATCTATATAGAAAATAAGTATGACACTTCAACAACAATACTATATGATGATCAATTCTGATGGATGTGGCTCTCTTCAACAATGAGATGAACCAAATCAGTTCCAACGGTTCAATAATGAAGAGAACCAGCTACACCCAGCGAAAGGACTAAGGGAAATGAATGTGGACCACAATATAGCATTTCCACTCCTTCTGTTTTTGTCCACTTGCATTTTTGTTTTCCTTATCAGGTTATTTTTACCTTATTTCTAAATCTGATCTTTCTTGTGCAGCAAGATAACTGTATAAATATGTTTACATATATTGCATTTAACATATACTTTAACGTATTTAACATGTATTGGTCTACTTGCCATCTAGAGGAGGGGTGGGGGGAAGAAGGGAAAAAAATTGGAACAGAAGGTTTTACAAAGTCAATGCTGAAAAATTACCCATCCATATGTCTTGTAAATAAAAAGCTATAATAAAAAAAAAGAAAATAAGAAGTATGATATAGAGAATCAAATCTTGAAGAAAGGAATATTTGAGTTCTAATCTTGTCTCCTAAACATACAAGCTGAATGACCATGAACTCACCATTTAACTTTTCAGTGCTCCCAGACAACTTGAGAATATAAAGAAAAGATGAAGGGATTTGTGTCAATAGAGAATCTTTTCCCCGTATCGAAAACCAGACCAAAATTATAAATATACAATAATAATTGATAATAACTAGTATTTATTTGGTACTTTAGATTTACAAAGCACTTTGCAAACTTTATCTCATTTTATCCTCACATCAACCCTGGGATGCAGGTATTATTATTATTCTCATTTTACAGATGAGGGAACAGAAAAAAAGATTAGATGATTTGATTAGAATTAACACTTGGAAAGAATCTGAAGTTGTATCTGAACCCAAGTGTTCAGGTCTTCCCAACTCTAGGTCCAGGTGTGTGTGTGTGTGTGTGTGTGTGTGTGTGTGTGTGTGTGTGTGTGTGTGCGTATATTACTTTAAAGTTTATCAAGTATTTTCTTCAAAATAATCTTGGAGATAAGTAGCATGAGTATTATTATCCTCATAATAATAAACAGGATCTTTGAAGTTCTCTTATCTTCCCATCAATTGATGGGAAGTTAGATGATCTACCCAAATCAATTACCAGCAAGAGCTAGAACTAAAATATGAACCAGCCATTCCCAGGCCATACATGGGACTTTGGGGATAACTTTCCCATAGATCTAGGAAGCACTTGCATTATAAAAAAGCCCTGAAAAATACACCATGGTCTAGAATGTGAGAAAACAGAGGCAGAAAAAAATTAGGAAAATGGACATAAAAGCTAGGACTTCCAGAGGTGGTGGCAGCCACTAAAGACAGAAAATGGTGATTTGGTTTCATCACATCTCTAAAATTAGGGAACCAAATTGATGCAGGGGTCAGAAAGCTAAAGGAGCTTTATGTCTCACATTGCAGTTGAACAGCCAGGGAATTTAGAAAGCCCTGAAGGACAATGAGTCCCCTGGATCAGTTCCAAGTGTGGGAGTTGCTAGCTAGGAAAACAGAAAGCCTGCCAGGAGTAAGCATGGCCCAAGGTTCCATGGCTTCATCTTTTAAAGATTGGCAAAAAGTACTGAAATATATTAGGTGTGGACAAGACATATCTGAATGACCAGATAGCCCATGCTTTAGAAAAATCACTTTGGCAATGTTATTTATCAAGGACCAAGGCAAGGAGAGAAGGACATACCATGATGAGTCATTGAGTAAACTAGTCTTTGGGTCCATGGCAAAAGGAAAAAATTGGGTTGGGGACCTTTCTTCAGATAGTTCACCCCTATACTCCATACATCTAATTCAACCTTGACCATATTTTTCAACATGAAGGATGCTCAATTACCGACCCAGCTAGAATGCAGTGGAGAGAGCCCTGGATCTGGAGTCAGGAGACCTGAGTCAGTAACAATCCCAGATATTTATTAGCTGCATCATCCTAGGCAAGTCATTTAACCTGTTTGCCTTAGTTTCTCAATAATAAAATGGGGATCATAATAGTACTTGCTTCCCAGGATTGTTGTGAGGTCAAATGAGATAATAAGAGTACAGTATCTGATGCATAGTAGGTACTATAAAAATGATGTTTTTATTAATATTATTATACTGTTTTACTTTTTACTTTAAAAAAGTACATCTAGTATATAATATTATAAATATTAATATATAATATAATAAAATATATTTAAGTATTATATTCCAGATTATATATGATTATGCTGTATATTATATTTACTCTTATTGTTATATGGTTTATAAGATGGATCTCTCACAACCATCCTACAAGGAAGGAAAGGCAAGCATTAATTAGTATTCTCATGTCACAGTTGAGAAACCTCAGACTCAGAGAGGTTAATTGATTTGCTCTTGGACTTGAGTCCAACTCTCCTGACTCCAGATCTGAGCTACGGTGTGAGGATTAGTCTGCTTACCTCTGTAAAATATTGCCCAAGGTGGGAAAAAAAAAAACACACTCTGAAAATGTTCAGGCAAGAAGAGAGTACTATCTCTTCTCTTCTTGTCCCTGAAAAGACAGAACAAGGACATAAGGGGAAATCTGAATTCTTCATTGAGCAAAAATGGCAGCTCTCTGATCTACAGGGAAGGGACTGATCCAGCCCAAAGGATTGTGTTTCTGGTAAATTGTAAACCTCTTTCTCATTCATCATCATTCAAGAATGCTGAGATCACTTGAAAGTTGTCAGCTTCTTGCAGCCTATGGGGGGAAAAAAACCAATTCTCAGAAATGTAACTACCTTCAAGTAGTTGAAACATCTTTGTCAAAAGAAACTGTAAAAAAAAAAAAATTACATTTGCATTTCATCTTTTGGTTTCATAATAATAGACATTTATAAAGTTTGCAGGCATTTTACCGATAGTATCTCATTCAAGCTTCATAATATATCTGTGAGGCAGGCTTTATTACCACCATTTTGCAGATCAGGAAAGTGAGGTTCAAGCTAGTCTTAAGTCACTTCAAAGTAGTATTTTTTAATACTTTTTTTTTTATACAAGTACAACATTTTTTCCCACTTTACTGCACTATATTCCCAGCATCAAGCATAGTGCTTTATAAATAACTGTTGCCCAACAAGACAACAAGCTCATGGGGTAAGTAATGAAGGGAGGTGAGGAACAGGGAAGGAGAAGGAGGCTTTGTGTCCAAACGCCTTCAGAAACTCTCCCTAATGTCTAAGAGTGCCAGAGATTTTCCTAATCTACCCAATATGCTGCAGTAAAAAGAATGCTAGAAGAGTCAAGGTCCACTTTCCCTTTCTGCTCCTGATTAGCTGTGTGGCCTGGGGCAACTGTAAAATAAAAGGATAAGACTAGATGACTTCTGGGTCCCCTCCACTCCAAATCTATAATCCTACAATTAGATTAGAATATTCACTGTTTCCTATGCCCAGAATACTCCCTCTCCTCATCTTTGATTCTTGAAGTTCTTAACTCCCTTCAAGTCTCAACTCGAACATCACCTCCTGCATGAGATTTTTCCTGATGTCCTCCCTTTCATACATTTCATATTTACTTATTTGTGCACATATTTCACTTTAGCTAGGACAGAAGCTTCACGAGAGCAGGGACTGTTTTTATCTCTGTATCTACAGCACCTAACTCAGTGCCTGCCAGATAGCTGACACTTAATAGATGCTTGTGGCGTTAATGTAGGAAACACACCCACAGACTATTGCACTGAATAAAACTAGAGAGATTTCTGCTTTCCTAATGTGGGCAGGGTGGCACCCAACTGGTGATTTAGAGAAGAAAAAATAAAGAGAGAAAACATGCATATTGTTTGTTAGCTGCATTTTGTTTGGGAAGTCTAAATTATACCCAGAAGACAAATCCTGTTCCAAGTATTCCTGTGTTTTTCCTTTGAACAAGGAGGCTGGCTCGCCTTCAAGAATTGCTCTTAGTTAGCCAAGCTTTTGTCTCCCTCTCCTGCTCAAACTACGAATAGCACTGAACAAACCTGAATTTAAACTTGAAGAAACCTGGAGAAAGAACTGAATCCCTTGATGTTTACACAAGCTGTGTAAAGTGATCTTAAAGAGGGTACAGTATTGTAGTGTTGTACAGATAACACTCAAATTAATACTTTCCCAGTAAAAGTAAAGTTCAAATCAGATAAGATCAGATCAGAATAAATTGCAAACCCACCTGAGCAAAATCAATGCAAGAGTTCTCTGATCACTGAGCTCAGTCAAGATTGATTTCCCACAACCACCCCCCCATTTTAGCAAAATATGAAACTCCTTGGTAAACTGAAGTCATCTTTGAATTCTGTACTTCACAAAGGTTTAAGCTGTAAAAATAGAGTAATTTATTTAAAATTCTTCTTTCAATAGCTTATATAGACATCTGGATTTGCATGATCGTATTGAGCAATGGTTTTTTTTAAAATGCATTAACCTTGGGGAAAAAATTCAGCCCAAGCACCAGAGTTGGCAATTGGAGAATTAAATATACTCCTGCAAACTCAGCTAAATCCTAAACTATTCAATTATCATTTTCTTTAAAATGCAATCTACAAAGAAAGTTATATTCTTAGTGGCCCTATGCCATCTTTGATCTCTTCTATTATGGAGCTGACTCCACTTGTAATTAGAAAGAGGATTAAATTTGGAGTCTGGAGAAATATAGGAAATGTTGTCTTCTAGTATTTACTAGATGAACTTAAATATATCAGTTAACTTCTATGAAACATCAGTTTCTTCATCTGATAAATGGGTTAATATTATTTATACTACCTATCTCCCATATTTGTTGGAAAGGAAGCACTTTGAAAATCTTAAAATACCATTATAAATGTGAGTTGTTATTTGGTAGAATCAATTATTTGATCAGCAATTATTTGCTAAGAACCCACTGTATACCAAGAACATGTTTCTAAGAACAACTAAAAGAAAGGGCTGAAAACACAAGAGAATACAGGAATGTAATGTTTCCTCCCACTTTGTCCCTAAAATAAATGTCTCTGATAAAGAAGCTTTAGTGGCTCCTTCTTATGAGTAGGATAAAATCCTAGCTCCTTTGTTTATTATTTAAATCTCTTCAAAATCTCTATTTCACCTGACCCCTACTCACATATTCTACATTCCAACCAATACTTGCTCTTCCCTAGACATGATATGAGGGCAAATAGGTGGATAGAGTTCTGAAGAATCCTCTTCTTGAGTTCAAATCTGGCCTTAGATACTTTACCATGGGCCAAGTCAGCTAATCTTATTTGCCTCAGTTTCCTCATCTATAAAATAAGCCGGAAAAAAAAATGACAAACCATCCCAATATCTTTGGCAAGAAAACCCCAAATGGGATCACAAAGAGTTAGACATGACTGGCAATGACTGAACCACAACAAAAAGCATGATCTCCTATGCCTTTACACTAGCTTGGCCCCAAGGCTGAAATGCTCTGCCTCCTCTGCCTCCTGCCCTTGGAAATCTTAGTTCCATTCAAGACTCAGTTCCAATGCCAACTTTATGTAAAGAGTTTTTTAAGTTTTCGTCATTGTTAGGATTGTTCCTAACCCAGTCTGGGAAAAAAACATTTTGAATATTCCTTGTATATAGTTTTATTTACTTAGCTGTGGACATGTTCTTAGTAAAATATAAACTCCTGGGAAGCTAAGAATGTTTCATTTTTTTGTCTTTGTTTTCCTAGAATCAAATATGATGTCTGGCACAAAACAGTTGCTTAATAAATGCTTTATGAAATGAATTAAGCTGAACATCCTTAAAACTTAAGCTTGCTTCTGAGAGATGAAGCTACTGCAATCTTCTGCTGTAAATAAAGAGCCTCATTTTTAAAAACATACCCCCTTATCCTTCAGAGAGACATGCCTGGGAACTTTTGTAACACCAAATGAGGAGACATTATTTCTTGCTTTCTGCTGTCCCAGTAATGATTCCAGGAAGCTCTGAGAGAGATGGGAAAAATAGTGAGGAGCAGAGAGCACCATTTATTTCCAAGTGACTGGGTCAGACTCTGCCTGCTCAATCTATCATGTGAATCTCAGGAGTCTAAAGTAGAAAGAGAACTTAGAGATCATTTAGTCTCAGGGTGTATGGCTTTTGAAGTAGAAGCAGATTCTCAACCATGTCACTCTGTACTTACCCACTGTTCCCTGTCCTGCTATCAGGTCATAAGATGGTACATTAGGTCAGGAACATGTGGACAGATTGGACTTTCAACCCAGAGAGTGGGAGCAGAAGTAGACAGACTAGTCACATACCAGCTAAGGCTTTGATGTCTCAATTGTTAGTAGTGTTTCTAAAGCTCACACGTTACCAAGTTTATGAACCTATCACATGGCAATTGATTCATTTTAGCAAACTTTATGTAATATATTCTAAAAGGCTGTGCTGGGTCCTTGGGAGACTAAAAGATAGTATAGATCCCTAAAATTATAATCAATTAGTCAATCAATTAAGCACTTCCTATAAGCCAAGTTTGGGGGGATACAAAAAAGTCAAAAATAGTTTCTACTCTCAAGGACTTTACATTCTAAATGGAAAGACAACATATAAATAAATAGACACACGCAATATAACATAACAGCTACTGTTGTCCTTAGTATTCATAGCAAGACTCAATCATTCTCAAGTAGGTTAACACACATAACTAATACAGAGCAGAAAGTGATAGGTACATAGAAGAGATGCTAAGTACTATGAATTATATCCCCCTCCCCCCCTTTTTAAAACAAACCGTTACTTGAATACTTGTGTGAAACAGGCTAGTTTGAATAGTTCCATTTTATAGATTGAGATACCAAGACTGAAATGTATTATGATTTGCCCAAGATAAAGGAGTTAATCACCATCATGTATCACTGAGTTCAACCCCCTCATCTTGCAGAAGACAAAGCTGAGGTCACGAGAGGATTGCCCAAGATTGGATTTAGTAAATAGCCAAACCTATAGTTGAACCAGATGCTCTGGCTCTTCCCACCATATTTCTGGCATTGAAAAGGGATGCACCTGCAGAGAGCCATGTCCCACCCCCTTCTGAACCATCTGCCCTGGATTCTTTCTACTCTCCAGGTACATGATGCTCCAGATGCCATGAACCAGTCCAGGAAAGCCTTTGATTTACCTTCCCATCCTTCGGACCTACCAATGCTGATTTGTAGAAAAGTAACTTAAGATCAAAAGACTCAGTCAGCCAAAGCCTGAATAGTTTTTTTCTGCCCAACCTGTACCTTACAGAAGGAACAATGCCCAAAGCCATTTAAAAAAAAATCACCAAATGACAAGTATAGAATGCTAGGGGAGAGGTGGTTAAGGGATGTGAACTCAATCCATTTCCATTTCTATTGGCACCAGCTCCCAAGCAGCCTTTTAACAGAGATGTTTAATTGATCTTTATTGAGCAGAACCTTCCCTTCTGCTTGTAAAAGAAATTATCGTTTTCCCCCTCCAGTTCAATCTGGTAAAGTTAATAGCCCCAGTTTTCCCTTACAGCAGAGATACTTAATGACCGGAGACTATCATAAATAGAGTTTATTGTCTGAGATACAAGCCCGTTTCTAATCAGCCATCATGCTTCAGACAGCCTCACCTGAATTTGTTGACTTTTGGAGGGATTCCTTCTAGTTGATGTGGGCTGTCACTTAGTTTCTGTTACTCAATTAGTCAGTGCCTTCAGCAAAGTGATCTATAGGTTTTTGCACTAAGCCCCTGAGAAGACTGTAATGTCTATTGATTGGACCAGCTCACACTACCACTTCGAGACAAGCACGAGAACTCTGCAGTCATCTGTTGCACACATTTTGCAGGAATATGTGTAGATATAAAGAACACAATTACAATGCTTCCTGAATTCAGAGATAGAGCTTACACAGGCTCATATTTAGGCATCTGGGAGAGGAAGAAATTAAATGGGATGATTGAGGGGAAAAAATGAAAATGATATTAAAAGGAATTTAAAAAAACAAACAAAAAACAAACAAACAAAAAAAAAAAACCATCCAGGAAGGCATCCCATAAAGCTTTTAGCTACGGACATCCTGCCCCGTGGAAATTAGCATTGTTCTTCATGAAGGCTTAATGAAAACCTGAGCAAAGCCTGAGATTTCTATTTTGTAGATACAGAAAATAGGATTAAATGATTCTCTTAATTAGAGAGGCCAGATTTAGAAATGAAGTGGAGTCCTATAGTCAACTCTTGCTTATTTAGCAATTAATTATCCTCCTCCTTCTTACTAATGATTTTTGCTCATCTAATTCCCTTCCACACACCATACCAAACATTCTCCCTTAGATAGTAGATTAGCAACAACTAGACAAGGAGTTCCTTTATGTACTGGTCTGAGAACTCCTTTGTCAGAAAGGGACACTTATGCACTCCCTAGTTGGGCTACTAGACTATAAACTCTTTGAAGACAGGGATTATGTTTTATACATCCCTCTATCTCTGCCAGATGCCATGGTTTGAATAACAAAAATATTGAACATTCTAAGCAAATAAACAGATGAATGGTGCCTCAGAAGACTTTGTGACCCAGGGCATTCAAGCAATGGACCCAATAACAGGAGCTGGGCTCCTGGAGGACTATGTCCTTCAGCATCATTTTCCTGGAAGATGCAACAAGGAAACACAATCCCTCTCACTTTAAAGACAATTCCATCTCCAAGTAATCAGTTGGCATGAATAGAAAACAAAATACACTGAAAAAAGGAAGGCTAATTTTTCAGTCACATGCAGGGAAAGGGTCCAAGATATTCTCTTTGGGCCAACTAGAAATTTAAGCTAATTTTCTTAACTTTTTGGCCTCTGCCTTCTTATATGTTAACCTTTTGAAATTATGTAAAAGTCCCACAAACTGAGGATATCATCCAAATTGACACTTTAGTAATTAAATAATAGATTTGGGTTGATTTGCTTCTCTCTTTTTTTTCCTTTGGCACTGGAAGGTAAAAAAGAAATAAATCCAAGCACATTATTCTAGTTTCCTAGTCTAGCCATTAATGTATGACAAGCATGAGGTGCTAATAACTTTTTTTTTTCACCCTCATTGCTGAAGCAATAGATAAATCCAATTTATAGCATCATTTTCTTTTCCCTAAAGCAGGCAATATTAATTAAGAAATAAGAATATGACAGGGTGTGCACTAATGGGCTATTAATGTATGCCATGGGCTCCTGGCCTGGTACAAAGCCAAAGGCCGAGTGACTTCCACCACCCAATAAGTGCACTAACAGCCAATTAATGCACATCCTGAAATGGCTTCTCTCTTGGAGTCACCAAGTTGCTTCTATTTTTAAAACCATGAAGTTACTAAATTATTTGTTTCAATGCATCCAGGTTTGGCTGTTTTGTTGTTTTATTTGTTTGGAGGTTTTTTGCAGTGGAAAGTAAATCTTCCAAAAGATTAGGGGAAAAATACCAAAGGGTTGAGACCAGATGGACTGAGCAAATGGTCACAGGAAATATTCACTTCTTTCTCTGTGGCCACATTTACAGGAAACAAGTATATCCTAGCATATTGTGCTATTTGTTCCCAGAGACTCAATTAGCATACTGCAAGTAGGGTTTTGCCTGCAGTCACTGACATTTTGGGGCAGGGAAATAGAGGGATGCTTCTCTCCTGTTCCAATCATGATCACCCCTATGCCCCTCCCATGGTCCTAACCTCTAGGTCTCCCCTTTCCCTCCCCAATTCCTGCTTGAGTGAAGATCACCCCCCATATCCACCCCCACTCCACCCAAGGGCTTGTACCCATGGCCATACTCTCCCCAGTCTCCTCCGACAGTCCTTTTTTCCAGCTGTTTTTGATCCAGATGAAAAAGAGAATTTCTTCTACTTTATTTGTAGAATATCCACAAAGTTGATTTCTCTCATGTTCTACCTATATTGTTTTAAGAGGAAGTCAGCAGTTTACAAGCATGTGTTTGTCTTACAATCTAAAAAGATATAGGGCACATGCTCTTCTCCTTGAGCAGCTAGTTGGTTCGGCAGGAAAAATCTGGCCTTTGAGTCAAGAATATTAAGTGCAAATCCAGTCTCAAACACTTCTTAACTGTGTGATCGTGGGCAAGTCATTTAAGCATTTGACAGCCTCAGTTTCCTCAATAGTAAAATAGGATAGTAACAGCATCTACCTCCCAGGTTTCTGTGATGATCAATATGACAATATTTGTAAAGCACTTAGTATAATGCCTAGCACATAGTGGGAGCTTTAAAAATGCATGTTTCCTTCTGCCTACTTGTCATTCAATTTTCAATTGTGTCCGACTCTTAGTGATCCAATTGGGGGTTTTCTTAGAAAAGGTAATGGAATGGTTTGTCGTTTCCTTCTTCAGCTTATTTTACAGAGGGGAAAACTGTGGAAAACAGGATTAAATGACTTTTCCGGGATCATATAGCTAGTGAATGTTTAAGGCAGGATTTGTATCCAGGAAAATGAGTCTTCCTGACTTCTGCCGTCTATGTGTCTATAGGCAGCTAAGCTAATTTAATGAAACTCTATATAATGAAACTGCCTATAGTTGCCTTTTCTCCTAGCCTGGAACCAAATTGTTCACAATGATAAAGAACTTTAGAAATAAGGATTAAAACTTTCTTTAATATCCAGGATAAGGAAACTCTCACTGCTAATCCAGGGCAGCACCTTCAAAAGTTTTAGGAACTTGTTCTGATCCCACAGGATCCCACAGTTGGCACATGTCAGAGACTGGGTGTAATCGCAGGCCTGCCTGGCTCTGAGGAAATCTCTCTATTCCCACATCATACTGACTCTCACAAAGAACAACTTGGCAAACCTGAAAGCTCTATTAAAATGTTAACTATTCTTAGAATAGGGACCTGAAGTCACATTTCTCTCTGACCTCTTCTGGTTCCCATATTTTGGGTCAGCTTGACATTTTAATTAAATTGGTATGGTTTGCATTTTCTTGTTCCCAACAGTGGGCAAACTTCTACATAAATGAGATCACTGTGGACCCAAGTTCCCTATGCTTAGAAGTCATTGGGCCAAGCCAGACTACATTCCTATACCTCCTCTGCAAAAAAAAAAAAAAAATAAGTTTAAAGTGAAGACTGATTATAATTATGGAGTTATGTGCAAGTTCTTTTTTTTTTTAATTTAGTAAAGGTAACTATCTTCCTCTGGTGATTAAAATGCAGTCCTAAAGGAAAACACCAATACAGAAGCAAGGGCCTTCCATCCCAAGATATTACCTACCCCTAAAATTCATGACGTATTTAAAGACCATGTCTTGGTACATTTGACTTTATCCCAGTAAATGAGTTGCCCTGGTAACTTAGAATCTCAACAATGGATCTCTCTCTTCACCTTGAGACAAGTTTTTGAGAAACTATTCTCTTTAGTTCTCTTCCTGCCTCACTGACTAAACCTTTTCAAAGTCATTTCCTGAAACTTCGTCCAAGTTGTGCTCACCAATTAAGGCTCTGTCCTGGGCTCTCTTCTCTTCTCCCTCTACACTATTTCTCTTGGTGAATTAATCAGTTCCAATGTATTTAATTATGGTCTCTTTGCAGATAACTGTTATATTTATTTAGCCATTTCTAACCTCTCTCTTGACCTCCTATCCCATACCTCCAACTGCTAAGGAAATATTAATCTGACATGTCTAAAACTGTATTAATTTATTTTAGACCTATCTTTTCAAAATTTACTCTTATTATTAAAGGCTTCATTATCTTTCCAGTCACCCAGGTACACAATATTTAAGGTCTCATTCCCACACCAAATCAGTTGCCAATCAAGTTGATTTTACCTTCTATCTATCTGTTACATGCTACCTTTTCTCTCCTCTGACACTGCTAGCAAGCCCTATCACCTTATATCTGGAATATTGCAACAGCTTGCTGATTGATCTGCCCACCTCCAGTCTCTTCTCACTCCAGCCCATTGTCCAAGTCCACTCAGCTATTGAATTGGTCTTCCTAAAGTACAGGTCTGACTGTGTCACTCCAATAGTCAATAAATTTCAGTGGCTCCCTATTCCCTCCAGAATCAAATAAAAATTCTCATTCTCTGCTTAGCTTTTAAAGTCCTTCATAACCTTGTTGCTTCCTACCCTTCCAGTCACCTTCACTTATTCTCCTCCATGAGCAATGTGATCCAATGACACTGGTCTCCATGCTGTTCCTCACACAAAAGAAATTCTATCATTTTCACTGGCTGTCCCTCCTACTTAGAATTCTCCCATTTTCCTCTCTATCTCCTGCCTTCTTTCAAGTCTCACCTTCCTCAAGAAACCTTTCCCCATTCCTCCTTAACATCAGTGCCTTTCCTCTAAGATTATCTCCAACTTAACTTGTATATCATTTGTACATAATCTTTTGTATGTTGTTTCCCCATCAGACTGTGAGTTACTAGAGAACATGAATTGTTTTGTTTTCCTCTGTACCCTCTAGCACTTAGTGGGAACTTAATAAATGCTAAATAAATAAACAAACAGGCATAGATAGACAGGTAGACAGATAGATAGGATAGGATATGCAGACAGAAAATAGATTAGATAGATAGCAAAATAGATTAGACAGAGATAGGATAGAATATGCAGACAGACAGACAGATAGATCGATAATAGATCGATTGATCAATCAATATAGAGTAGATAGATGATAGATAGAGAGATACAGATGGATAGATAAATATAGATAGATAGATGTTAAGACAAAAAATACCAGGACAATCCAAGAGTCTATGCAAACTCTGTTTTACCTCTGTTCTTCTCTAGTTTTAAATTTAATATAGTATCATATGTTTATTTTTCTTAGGGTTTAAATTTTTTGGTTTGTGGTTTGGTTTGGTTTGGTTTAAGAGGGGGAAGAAGTAGTATGAGGATCACATAAGGATTTTCTTCCTTGGTACAATTTTTAGGCATTTATGTTATACTTTTCTGAAAATGGACTGGAGCACATCTATCCTTCAGAGGATGATTTCTTATAACTGAAATTTCTGTTTTAAGAATTTTACTGGCAGCTTATGTGCCCTTGGTAATAAAAGGTATTTTCCAGACTCATTTTGAGGAATGAAAATCTGAGTTTCTAGAGAGCAAGAAAATGAAAAGTCCAGAGATTTGTTTCTTTCTTTCTTTTACTACCTTTAACCTGATAAAAGATAGTCTTAGGTGAAAGATATTCTACTATAAATTGTTGTTGTCCTTAGGACTTTTATACAATTATTCAAATTGGTCACAATTTGTGGGGTGGTTTCCTGGACTTTAACACATTGGTGTCAATGAGGCATCGTAGAATAGTTATAGTGCTTTCCTTTTATTGATTATTTCCTATTTATACTGCAGATAGCTTATTTGCACATGTTTGTATATGTTGTCTCTCCCATTAGATTGCTAGCTCCTTGAGGACACAGATTATTTTTTGTCTTTCTTTGTATCCCTATCACTTAGCACTTAGCACTTATTGCATGCTCTGTGATAATAACTTGGGACTCAAAGACAAGAGTAAAGCAATTCCTGACTCATGCAGTTTACAACCTAGTGGAAAAAACAATATATAGACAAATAGATGCATACATACATACATGCATACATACGTACACAGGATAGATAGATAGATGGATGATAGATGGACAAATAGATAGTAATTATGATAGACATACAGATAGGATAGTATATACAGAAAGATAGATACAATAGATAAATAGGATAGGATATGCAGTCAGATAGAGAGAGATAGGATAGGATATGAAGACACAGAGACCCAGAGAAAGATAATAGATTAGCTAGATCAATAGATAGACAAACAGACAATAGTTAGGATAGTCATAAAGATATATAGGATAGGATATGCAGAAAGATAGATAAATAGAACAGATAAAGAGGATACAATATGCAGTCAGATAGAGAGGAAAGAATATGAAGACAGAAAGATAGATACAGATGATAGATTAGATGGATGGATGGATAGATAGATAGATGTATATATATAGGACAGACACATAGGATATGCAGACAGACAGACAGGAAACTTATGAAAAAAATACAAAATAATCTTAGAAAGGAAGGCACTTAGAAACTGGGAAAACCAGGAAGAAATCGGCACTTGAACTGAGTCTTGAATGAAATTAGGAATTCCCAGAGGGAGATTTGAGGAGAAAGAACAGTCTAGGCATAAAGAAAGCCAGGGAAAAATCACAAAGATAGGAGATGGACTATTATGACTGAAGTACAGTAGGTAGACCTAAATGGCTGGACTAGAATTCATGGAGATATACAAGATATTGGAAAGGATTGGACTCGGAAGAAAACAGGGACCCACTGGAATTTATAGAGTGGGGAAGGTTGGGTAAGGGATGACATGTCATCATCATCAGAGCTATGTTATACAAATCACTTTGGTGGCAGTAACAGCACAAATACTAATCCAAGGGGGCTTTCTTAAGCATGCAAATGTGAATTATGAATACTGGAATGAAAGTACTATAAATGTTATAAAAGGGGACAAGATGATGAAATTGCAAAGATGATGTACTGAATTAGGAAACAAGTAGAACAATAGAGTAAAGATTCTAAAGAATGTGTTTGTGAACTTATAGGAAAGAGGAAGGATTTGGGGGGATGCAGGAGAATTAAAAATGATTAGAGAGAGCTGTAGAGAACGAGGGGGGAAATGGAATATAGATTCTTGAATTAATGGATATAAACAAAAAAAATTTACATTGGTGATGGAGGTAGCAGCACTGGAAAGCTTTCCAACCAAAAGCCTAACAGTTCAGTTATGGGACACAAAAAAGAAATGTCTTTTATTCTTCAAAAGACTAAAAGGGCAACCCACTCAGGACTACTGGATAAAGATGACAGATTCATCCAATGAACCGTATGAATATATGAAAAGTTAAGAGGCCTACTAAGGACTCTGTCTGCTGGATAGTAGTTTTTAAGAGAGGGTTGGGGAATGGGGACAATTTTATTACCACTGGAAAAAGCAAGAAAAGGTGAAGAAAGGTCAGAACCCAAGGACAACTTTCATGTGAGAGATCTTTATTGTTTGCCTCTCATGTTGGTGGCAAATAGAGAACATGAAACTTAACAGAGCATATATAATACAAGATAGCAGATGATGATCTTACTTACAATCAGCATGAAACTTTCTACTTAAAGGAAAATAAATGATATTAACAGAAAGAATACTAAATCTACCTGTTTCCAAGGTGAACTTTCTTCAAGTTCTCTCACACAGATAGATTTTATTAATACTTAAGAGTGTTATCAAGGATCTCTAATCCATGGATAAAATATTTGCTCTTCTAAATCTAGCCTGAATGGTATTGGAGCTTTGCCAAGTAACCCTGAAAGCAGGACCTTATCTCTGACATTCTGTTCAGTAGGTTTCCAACATGTCATCTAAGGAAAGATAGAATACTATATGAATAACTGATACTTAACACTGAAATAGAGAAACATCTCAGTTATCGAGCCACTAGAATAAAAACTTTGTTATCAGGAGTACCTAATCTACTATCCTTTGCTTTCTGTTTCCATCTTCTAAAGAATTCAGCTCCGAAATCAAAAGGAGTTAAAAGGATTCAACCTATAATTTAAGTTTATTCTGCAGGGTAAGAAAGGAAGAGAAAACTTCAAACATGTATTTAAACCACTGACTACTTTTACATCTGTCCCATTGTTTTTCTTTCAGTACCAGATATATAACTTCTTGTAGTTCTAATCCAATTTTATTTTGAAACTATTATTTTGTAGGGACTTATAAAGCTTTATGCTTCCTAGGTGGATGAAGTTTGGTGAAAAGGATTTGTTTATCTAGTTGAGATTTGTTCTGTTTTTAAAAAGTCATTAGAGACAACTTTAAAATCAAATATTTTTTTTTAATTTTTATTTATTTATTTTTGCTGAGGCAATTAGAGTTAAGTGACTTGCCCAGGGTCACACAGCTAGGAAGCGTTAAGTGTCTGAGACTGGATTTGAACTCAGATCCTCCTAACTTCAGGGCTGGTGTTTTATCCACTGTGTCACCTAGCTGCCCGTTATCAGATATTTTAATGAAGTTTCTTTTGGAAGTGTGTACATACTATTCTTTAGGAATCTGGTTAACTAGACTGAAATTTTTGGTGTGTGAAACTCTAGGTTTCTGAAATGCATGATTAAAATATTAATTAATATAATGGTATATATGTGAAAAGGAATTACAAAATTTGGGAACAAATTGGATGCCTATAAAATTAGACAATGACTGAACCAATTGAGGTCTATTAATGCAATAAAATATTGTTGTATCAAAAGAAAAACCTTTTAGGAATTCAGAAAATGAACCGATGAAGAGAGAAGAAAGCAGAATCAGAAGAACAATGATTTCTATAATGTAAATGAAAACAACCTAAAAGTAGCTGAACTCTGCTAAATTTAAAGAGAAATCTTAAAGCTAGGAAACAGACAAGAGAACAGATGCCCCACCTCCAATAAAGAGGTAGGGACAACGGGGGAAAAAGTTGCATTGTGATATCAAAAATGGTTGCTTGGTCAATGAGTTTTCTTTAGTTATTGAAATTAGGTTTTTTTGTTTGTTTGTTTGCTTGCTTTTTTCCTTTATTAAAGAAGAGACTTCAATATAAAGAATAGAACAGCTATTGGGAACTAACTTAAAGCTTTAAAAAAATCAATAAAAACCTAAAAAGGAATTCTATACACCCATCCTTATATCTGGCATGGACCCTTATTCAACCTAGACAGATGTATTATAAATTTTAACCATCTAGAATATTCTAGTGCCTAACTTGTCACCTTCCAACAACTTGTCTTTATTAAAAACTAGATCATTTCCCCACCTAATAAAAATATGTTTCAAGGCTAAATTTGTCATTTTTTCTTTAGCAGGAAAAAAAAAAGTTAGAAAATTCATATATGAGACTCTGTTTATTATACATCCATAATCAATTCTAATAATTTCCTAGTTTGAACTAAGCCAGTCCAATCTCATTAAACTCATTAGTGCTTGTCAGTAACTAGGAGCATACTTTCATTTTCACAAGCATGTCTAAATTTTGTGCATTTTGTATATAATTAAGACCCAAACTCAAGCAAGATTTTCTGACGTGTTCAATTTGCTCATTGTTCTTTCCTACCATTCTATTTTTTGGGAATTAGTTGTGTCAGTCTTCATTTTTTTTTCTTTTTTTTCCTGAGGCAATTGAGGTTAAGTGACTTGCCCAGGGTCACACAGCCAGGAAGAGTTAAGTGTCTGAGACCAGATTTGAACTCGGGTCCTCCTGAATTCAGGGCTGGTGCTCTATCCACTGCGCCACTTAGCTGATCCCCAGTATTCATTTTCAACACAAATACATCAACAAAAGTATATGAGGGTCATATTGATTGTCTTACTTAAAATGACCCTCATGTCTTATGATGATCCCTTCATATATTCTTTGAGAATATATGATTTCATTCCATCAGTATATTCAATTTTCTCTTTCCCTATACTGTATTTTCCTATAAAATCTAATTTTGTATATCTAGAATTTCAAATACCATGGAGCTTTTGTTTTTACCACATCAAATGAACAATTTTCTTCTTTAAAAATCCAATATATCTCTGCAAGCTACTAGTTTTTCTACATATTTCTCAATATCTCTTTGATCATACTTCCCCAACCATTCAGAAGTAATCCATGGGTAATTATAACTTCTTAGCTTCTTAGCCTAAAAGGAGCCAATTTATCACAAACTGTCATGAATTCCAATTTTAAATTATCAAGAGCCCAATTACCAACAGAAGTAAGGGATCCTTCTTTCCAATTAAAGTGATTGATTTCATAGAAGACCCAGTAGCATTTCACTTTTTAATTATGCTCACTCTGATCAAATGTGAGAAGATTCTTCCTCATTTTATTTTCCATTCAAAGAGTGAAATACAACAAACATTAATCATATACTGATACGATGCCAGACCTGATAATGCTTTCAGCATAATTGGACAATATTCAATCTATTAAAGTGTCCTGCCCATTTTTTATAGATGTCCATGGTTTCTTCTACTAATGATTACTCTAAAATATTAACAGTAGTAACATAAGAATGGGGGAAGAATAATTTGCCACATAAAGCAATTCACTTATTTTTAAATTCCAAAGCTTTTCTGGGTGAGGGCAAAACACAGGGTAATCAAATTATATTAATTTTTCTTAAAAAGCACAGAAAAGAGTCAAAGGTGAAATCTAGTTCTATTTCTCATACTAGGGTTTAAGTGCAGAATTATAGCACTGCAAGAACTGTTTGAAAATGCATAAACCTAGACATATAATGGTAATCAAGTATTTTTTTTTTCCTATTCACTTTTCCACTATGGGCTTCAATTTACTTGTTCCTAAAACAAGCAGACTGAAACACAGACAATAAGGTTAGAATCACTGACTATTAAAGATGGAAGAAACCTTTTAAGGTCATCAGATCTAAACCTCACCTGATAGTGATTGTAATATCTTTGACAGATGGTCTAGCCTTTACTTCTAGTGATAAAAGAACCCACTTCTTAATGAGACAACCAATTCCATTGTTAGACAGGTTTAATTATTAGAAAGGTCTTCCTTAATGAATCTGAACATACTTTCCTATACCTTCCACCAATTGGTCTTGTGGTCCTCTAGAGAAATAAGTAACATATCTAATTGTTCCTTGGACATTTTGTGATAGCAAACAAGTTAGTTTTTTTCATCTTTCATTGTAAGTTTAGAGTAAGATTTTCTAATGTCATTAATATTTACAGGAAATTGGGATTTTGGTGGGGAAAGGTAGAAAAAAGTGTAGTACAGAGCATTACCAGGTAAAATATTTTTTTTTCCAAAATTCAGACAATTTTATGCACATTTTAGCAAGAGACACACCATAAATTCCACATTTCACAACAAAATGAAAATGAGACTAGCCCTCTTAACTTTCACTCACGAAAATGCAAAGCCAGATGTCCTAAAAAGGACCTATCCATGCCCTTACAAAGAGATCATTTAAAAGTCTTATCTTCCATGTCTCCTCTGTATATTCAATATCATATATTTTATATTTTTATATTTTGTATGTACCCACTTATTTACAGTTTTCCCTATTAGAATGCAAGTTTTCTGACGGCAGGGACTATTTTGCTCTGTGTATCTCTAGTCCTTCATATAGTGACCAGTGCAGAGCAAGCACTTAATAAATGCTTGTTGACTTATTTTTTGTCAAGTAGGGTATCCTTTGGCATTGCCAACTTGCAATTTGAATTTCAATTTGAATCCTCTTCCTCCTCAAGCCCTACTGGCTCTAATATTCCTTAATTCCCTTCATATGAGTATTTTTTGGTGATTTTTTTTTTTTTTTTTTTTTTTTTTTTAGTTATCACATATCCAGAAGTCAGTTTTAAAAAGAACACTTTTACTAAATGTCACAAGTTTATAGGACCCAGAGTTGGGAGCTTAGCGGATAGCCTATCCATATCTCTCATTTTGTAAATGAAGACACTGAAGTCCAGAAATCTAGTTATCTTAGTAATAAATATCTGTGATTCAAAGTAGATCCAACTCCAGTCTTTTTTCCATAAGACTATATTAGTGGAAGGACCTACATGGAAACTCGTTTCCCTGAAGTCCAAAATCAAATAAGTTTACTTTGTGACTACTTACTTGCTACTTGTGGTAGTTTTTGATAAATGAGCAGTGGGAAGTGAGAGATACATTTGGTTTAGTTTATTCTGCCTATTTTATTTTAATCATTGATTTTTTAAAAGTCAACTTCTCCTC
Organism: Sminthopsis crassicaudata; assembly: GCF_048593235.1. Lineage (NCBI taxonomy): Eukaryota > Metazoa > Chordata > Mammalia > Dasyuromorphia > Dasyuridae > Sminthopsis > Sminthopsis crassicaudata. The sequence goes on along the minus strand of NC_133617.1, from coordinate 408,869,113 downwards.
TGCCAAAATGGTAAGAAAATACAAATTCTTCCAACTCTCCTGGTTCTGGAGAACACGAAATATGATTGTTTTCTTCTTAACAAATGTCGATTTACAATATTTATCTAAAATGATTTTTTTCTGCTTCCCTTTTAGATATACTCCAGTGACTTATATATATATTTTTAATATTTAATATAAATGTTTTATAAATTAATCTAAATTATAAATTTATTATTTATAAAATAATATCAGTAAAATTTACTATTTAATATAAGCCTCTCTTTGGCATTTAAGTCCTTTACCACCTTGAGACAACCTCCCTTTTTAGCCCTATCAGTTACCACATCCATACACACTGTGAAGGAGTCAAACAGATGTGTTTGCTGGTGTCTCACCAACAACATTCTATCTTCTCTTTTTCTTTTTTACACATATTGTTTCCGATGGAGAGGGAGTGGAATATTCTCCCTCCTGATTTCCAAGGCCTTTCCTGTTATTCGCAGATATTAACACTTTCCACACCACAAAATTACCTTGTATTTTACTTCATACATACTTTACATATGCTTATGTGTGTTACTTCCCACTGATAAAATACGAGCTCTCTGAGGGCAGGATTATTCATATTGGCTTTTTATTTTTAACACCTAGCACATGGATGCTAAAAGCTGATTAGTGGATGGTGATAATGGGCGATTTTCTGAATAGAATGCTAATCTTGGGGTTAGAAAATCCTTCACACACACACGCCATGTGACCCTGGACCCCTCAAGCTCTATCTGCCTCAGTTTCTTCATCTGTAAAATTAAAATGATAGTGCCTATCAATATGATAAACAAAAATATCTATGAATACTTCTGGGAACTGATGCAAAGTGAGATAAGCAGAATCAAGAGAACAATACATGTAATGACGATCAAAAAATGGAAAGAACAATAACCACAAAACAAGTGGAAATGAATGTGACAAAATTATGAGGAATAAGGTTGGCCACAAAGATGAGATCTGAGATATTCTCCACCCCCCACCACCACACACTCCTTTGGAGAAGAAAGCGGGCTGTGGGTATAAAGTATTTCATAATTCAGTGTTTTTTTAAACATACTAACAGACTTTGCTAACGTTTTTCTTCTTCTTTTGAAAAATTGTTAAAAGGTGTGTGTGGCTCTCAGGGAAGAGAAATGAGACAGGGAAATTTGAGTGATACAAAACCCAAAGATAGCAGTTTTAAAAATCCTTTAAAACTTCTATCTGGGGTAAAGTTGGGGCTGGAATACAGTGAAAAAGTACACGCATCCCAAGACAAATCTATTCTTGGGTCTGCCATGAAGCAAACCTAGAATTCAGGGTAGCCCCACATTCCATATCTCCTGCTAAACAGCCTGGGGCGGTATTCATTCATGTATATAACCAGCCTAAGGAAATGCTTTCAACTAATGGGTGTGAAATACGGCTTCAAAGTCACTGTGTACAAAGGGCTTTGCTTAGCTAAGAATAATAGCTCCCCTTTATGTAGAATTTATAACACACATGCTGATCCTCACAACAAACCTGGAAGCAAAATGCTATTTTCCTCCTTATACAGGTGAGAAAACTAAGGCTAAGAAATTAAGGTTTTGTCCAGGATCACACAGCTAGATTCTTGCAGAATCTGAATCCAAGTCTTCCTATCTCTAAATCCAACACTATCCACTAATCCACCTAGCTACTTTTTTTTTGTCATAAAGGAAAGTTTTCTGGGTGATAAAGACAAGAAAATAACTGAAAATGATTATGATATAAAACTAGAAAGACCAACTTACCTTTAGTGGATATGACATTATGACTAGCTTTTATACAATGCTCTGAGGTTTGCAAAAGCACTTCAGGATCTTATCTCACTGGATCCTTATGACAACCCTTGGAGGTTTATGATACCCATTTTACAGATGAGGAAACTAAGATAAACAGGGTTACGTGATTTGCCCAGAGTCACAGAGCTAGTGTTTCAGGCTGGATCTGAATTCAAGACTTTCTGATTCCGAAATACTATGCTCAGATGTGTATATTTTATCTACTTTCTCTAACCAAAATCTATAAAAAGGGGCAGCTAGGTGGGGCAGTGGAGAGAGCACCAGCCCTGAATTCAGGAGGACCCGAGTTCAAATCTGGTCCCAGACACTTAACACTTCCTACCTGTGTGACTCTGGGCAAGTCACTTACCCCTAGCCTCAGTGGGGGGAAAAATGTATAAAGAACAGCCAGTACTCATATAAAACAGGAAATGAGACACTTTTATTAGAGGAACAACTTTAAATGTGGTTTAATGTGTGCAGTATCACATACTGATCGATGCAGACAAAAAAATGGGAAAAGGGTTCTTCACCAAGCATCTCCCCAGAAGCCCAAGTGCTGACCCATCAAGCAGAAAGCATCAGACAAGGGAATAAAGCTTTAGGGTATTTTAATGAAGGCTCTAGTTTGAACTTAACAGGTAGCAGAGGGTGTTGTAGGGGAAGCAAATCTTCCTATCTGTAAAGAGAAGCAGGGGGGAAAAAAGCCCACACCACAGCCTTTGTTAATGTACTGAATAAGGTTTCTTGCATAACAACTATACACTAAACAGTGTACATTATTGATGTATAACTACAAAGAACTGTTGCTTGAAATATAAATGCATAGAAAATAGTATGTGATATTAAAAATAGAAAGTCTTATTAGTTTTGTCTCTTTAAAAGAATATACAGTACAAAGGAAGATCCAAAGTTTGCTGATGTCTTGGGTCTCTGAGCTTGCAACCAGTGATCAAACTTGGGCCTAAATGAATGAAAGCAGTCAGTCCATAAGTGTAGCCCAGACCTGCCGGCCTTTTTGTTAGTTTTTTCAGCCTATAAGCAAAGAATAGCTCATCTATTTTAAAATAAAGTTTTACTGAATTTAAAATTATAAAAATCGTTTTTTAGCTAGCCTGCTGTGCAAAAACAGGGAGAAGGTCACATCTGGCTATAGTTTGCTGATCCTGCTCTAGATAAGGGCTTCTTAAAACTTTTTCCACATGCAACCCTTTTTGCCTGAGAAATTTTTATGGGATTCTGGGTAGATAGGTATAGAAAATAGGTGTGCAAATCCAACATTTACTGATATAAATCACAATTTTATGACCCCCCCCACAGTGAGTTATACAATCAATCCCATGGAGTCACAACCCACCGTTTAAGAAGTTTTGGTCAAGAATATTCTTGGCATTCCAGGCAGTCTATGGTCCCTTCTACCACTAATGTATATGACTATGGAAGCCAGTATATTCAAGCAGCTGAGTTAAGCACAGTCAAATATGCATACTGAGATTTAGCAAGAAAAAAAGAGCAACAGGAAAGGAACCTCGAATAAAACACAGGAAGTACAAATCTTACAGTACTAGTCAGAGAAAAGATTGGAGGCTGGCATTGGCTTTGCAGTAGCAAACTATCTTGTAACAGTTTTGTTATTTTTTTAGTTGCAGGAGGCTTGTTTATCAGGAAAATAACTTAGTTTGTTAAGTGTTTATAGCTACGTATGCCACAGTTATTTTAATAGGCTGCCTGTTTTTAAAAAGGCAGTATATAACTGGCACCCACGCATTCACAGCCTATGCATTTCCATAAAAGTCTTCATAAATGCGGCCAGCTTCTGAACATCCTCCGTGGTGACTGCATTATACAGAGAAGCACGAATCCCTCCAACGGACCTGGAGAAACCAAAGGGAAAATGTTTGACAATCACAGACAAAAGAAACTTACTGAATACACTAATTTCCATTTGCTTCTCTGAAGGACATTTTCAAAACTGGAATCAGAGTATGAAAAGGCCTTTCAAGGTTATCAAGTCCAGCCTTTTTAACCAATATAGAAAAGGCAACATTCTTCATGGTCATCTAGCCTTCACGTTTAGTGATGATGAACTCGCTATGTAATGAGACAGCCGCTTCCATTATGAGACGGTTCTAATTAAAGAAATATGTCTCCCTATCAGTTCCATCTCACTGGTCAAAAATTGTGACCTCTGGAGCAATAAAAGTCTAATCCCCTCTCTAATAAAACTCCCTCTTCCTTAAGTCTTTTCACCCCCAGCTTATGACAATAGTGAGCTCTGGGCACACTCAGCCATTCGGTTCCACAATAATCATGGATTTAGACTGTCTAATGGCACTAATATTATAGGGAAGTAGGGATATAGTGGGGAGGGGGAAATACAGCACAGCTAAAATTGTTTGATTTTGTAACCATAATTCCAGGCTACAACACTCATTTTACACATATTTCAAAAAGTGACGTCAAATCCACATTCCATAAGAAAATAAAAATGGGAATAGATCATTTCTGTGATGATGGTTCTTTCTCATCAAATGATATAGTTGGTACTCTAGACATGGTCATATAACTCAATTAATGTTTACTTTTTCCTGCAAAGGTTACGCCAAATCTCTCCTTCAAATTTTTGAGTCATCATACTTACCTATGCCCTTTCAAAGAAATCATATTAAGGTCAAGAGCTTTTTCCAGAAATTTCTTTTCCAAATTCTCATCTCCCTTAGCACAACCGATACGGAAAGGGATGTTCATTTTACTTCTGTTCTGTTTCTCCACCGGGCACCTGAAAACACATTGCATTGGTTAAAGTATCCACTCTGGAATGAGTAGATTATAATCGATAAATTATGCTTTGAAATCTTACTATACATAAGGTATTGTTCCTGAGATATTCAACAATCAATTTAGGAAGAGGTGGCAGAAAGACAAGAAAAAGTAATGCAAGGGGAGCAAATCTGTCCATCAACTAGCATTTACTAAGCACCTACTTACTGGCCACAGAAAGAAAGGCAAAATGAAAACAGTTCCTGCTCCCAAAGGGAAAACAGTAAGGGTTGCAAGGAAAAGGAAGAGGAGGAAAGAGGAGGAAATGGGACTTGAGCCTTATGGAACTGAAATAATTTCAACAGGCTGAAGAAGGGGATACTAACTTTTAATAATGAATAACAAAATATTGTTAAGAATTGAACTGTCTCTTTCTTTCTCTCTTCAACTTTTTTTTCTTCCTTTTTTCCTCTCCGTCTCTCATCTCTTTTTTCTCTCCTTCCTTCCTCTTTCCATTTTTCCTTCTTTTCCCTTCTTCTTTCTTCCCCTCTTTCCCTTTACTTATCTATAGATTTATTATTTTATCTATATTATATTTTATTATCTACTTGTTATTTGTTTATGTTTTATATTATTTACTGTATTTTTAATATTATCTATAGTTTTATTATTTAGTATGCTTCCATTTCCCCCACTCTCTCCAAGGAAAAACTACCTTGTATTTATTTGGTAAATAATTATGTATATGTTACCTGTTCCAATGGAAGGTAAACTCCCTGGGCAAGAGACGATTTCATTTTTGTCTTTGTATCTTTAGTATTAGTAAGAGTATTTGGTATATAGTAGGTGCTTAATAAGTGTTTGCTGATTAAGTGATATAGACTTGCATGACAGTCCTAATCCAATATATATACTTCCTCAACTACAGGCAGAATAACTCTGGGTCCTTGAAGGCTATACCTAGTCAGTCTCAGCTCTGACAGATGCTAGTCCAAGGAAAGGCACTGAGTATGGATCCAGTAATAGGTACTATCTTCCTTTTGTTTAGGGACCAGTCTAAATAAGTTCAGAGAATCTCAATACAAAGCTGGCTAAGGATGAGGGCATTTTCAGCCCTCTCAAAGAACATCTAAATTAAAAGAGGGGGAGGGGCAGCTAGGTGGTGCAGTGGATAGAGCTCCAGCCTTCAAGTCAGAAGGACCTGAGTTCAAATCTGGTCTCAGACACTTAACACTCCCTTGCTATGTGACTGGGCAAGTCACTTAACCCTGATCTCCTCAGAGGAAAAAAAAATTAGAAAAGATTTGAGAATTGTACAAGTGAAAAGCTTTCAGACTTTCTTAAGATGTTATGTAATAAAGCAAAGCATCATAATTTTGGACTCCACTAACTTAAAATCCCTTATAATTAGATATGGGCTGAGCTGAGGTTTCTCTTTGCACAATCTGTGAAGAAAGGGTGTGGGAAGTAAATGAATAATGTAAATGAGATTATAGGGAGCATGATTAATCTACTGGAGAGAACAAACTGTTTTTCAAGGCTTCAGCATACAAAACTGTTTAAATGCAAATAATGCTAATTATCACCAACTTCATCTATTCATTATAGCAGGCCCAATAGGGGGCACTTTGGTATAGTAGGCCCAGCAGGGGGCACTTTGTCAGCAGTTACTGTAGGTACTTAAAAGTAATAAAGATCCATTTCTTTAAGAATTCCTATAATATATGAGTTTCAGCATTTCATTTAAGAAAAGTGCCATGGTGAAGCAGAATAGGGCCCACTCTGTCTAGCTACCTGCAAATTAAATCATACCCTCCCCATCCCATCTACCCATATACTTTGGGTCATTTTGCCATCTGCCCCGCAGGAGGATCAGGTCTCACAGAATCCCCTTGCTGTGGGCGCAGTAATTAAGTTAATACTATCCTTACTTTCACTGATTACTCATTAGAGCTACCCACCTTCCTTATGACTCCACCCACTGAGCCTTGGTTCCTTCCCTGATTAGCCTTCCCCTACACAAGTGGATGCACAGAAACTCCCTAGCCGACTTAGAATTTTTAAGAAAAACTGAGAGATGATGGAAGCAGAACCATGTAACATAGTGTTAATAGGAGCGTGACATGAATCATAAAAATACTGTCAGTAATGAAGAAGTGCAAACTAAGTCAAAGCTTATTTTAGAAAGCTCAGTACAACAAAAAGAGTCATGTTTTTAAGCTAGATTGGGAGAAGAAAAAGAAGGCCGAAGAAAGGGATAGGACCTCTGCTTGGTGGTGTTTAATTGTTATTTTGTTTTTATTTTCTCCTGAAGGAAAATGATTTTTCACATTAGAAATAACAGAGCAAAACTGACTAATAGGGAACTGTAGTAAGAAGGAAGAAAGTCTTTGATGACTCTTGTTCCCCTGACCCAAATAAGACACATCTTCTGGCCCTGAGAACCGGTCAGTATGATCGCTGAGCCACTGTTGAGAAGTTAAAGGATCAAGGAAAATAGGAGAGACACTATGAGGCAGACGGGTGTGTCCGTCCCTATGTCCTTGCTACTACAGTCCGAAACTTTTCTGCTTCATCTGAATTCATGCCCAAGTGTGGAGAGGACCAATGACTTGGCAGGCAAGGCAGGAAATATCTCTTAGAGAAATCTGATGCATCGCCATAAAATTCTGTGAGTGCAGATAGTTGAACGTTATTAGTGAGGGGCAAGTAATAGCAGCCAGAATCTAAATGGTATCTCCCCGCCCCCCCCCCCCATCTATCCAGCATGGTCTAAGAGAAATGAGAGAACTAAAGTCGTGTTCCAGGAAAACAAAATCTAGATATATCATGCAATCATTCATTTTCTTATTTATTTTTAAGCAGAAACACATTCCATTTTATTTGAAGTCTCTGCTAGGTGGGATTCATTAAAATTAAACTGCAAATAAAAGCAGTGGAAGGGAAGTTCCCATTAAAAGTTATACTCTCCCCTAGAGGCACATACATAATTCCTATGAAAGTTAATAGGAGTCAAGCGTACACCTTCAAGGCAGAATAGATACGAAGGGGAATAGCCAAATACTTTGTAACGGGGCTTTGGACTTGAATTGCAGTCCCTTCTTTTCCATGAGATGTTAGGTTATTTCATAGCTGACATTTAAATTAAAAACACCACAGCTATGCTGTTTAGACATTCTACTGCTGGGAAAATGCAATGTACTGATTCTGGTCTTGATGTTCAGCAATTAAATGCACATCTTATTTAGAAAAAAGGAACAGCTACCATGTGGAAAATTGGTATTTAAGGCTTTTCTCCCCCAAAATTCATTCTTTCTATAGTAGTATAAGTGGCATAATGGATAAAAAGTACTAGTTTTTTAATTCAGGAAAATCTGAGTTCAAATCCCGCTTCAGAAACGTTAGCAGTGTGATCCTGGGGAAGACCCTTAACAGCTTTCTGCCTCAGTTTTCTCATCTGTAAAAATGGGAATAATATCATGTACTTTACAGAATGATTATAAGGATTGAGCCAGAAAACATATGCGAAGGGCTTTGCAAACCTTTTCAAATGCTAGTTAAATCTTAGTTATTATGAAGGAACATAAGACATCATTTAAGTAGAACTATTACTGGCCTACTGTATGACTTTGAAAAAGTCACTTCACTTGTTTAGCCGTCAATTCTTTTATATGCCAAATGAAGGAGGTGGATTAGATCCCCCCAAGCTTCTTAAATTGTGTTTTAAGACCCTTGTAATTGAATGTGGTGATTGTAAAATTATGATTTATTATTATTAGTAAATGTTCAATTTGTATACTTATTTTACATACCTATATATCTGGGATTATGTAAAAATTTCTCAGGTGAAAATGGGGTTGCAAGTAGAAAAAGTTTAAGAAGCCCTGGATTAGATGATCCTTAAAACCTGTTCTAATACCAAGAGTCTACAAGATTTCTATGAAAATGAAAACTTGAAGAGCACATAATGAAGGAAAGAATTTTAAAAGCCCATTGAACTGTCTCCATGGATCCAGGCCAAACCATATTCAAAACAACTCAGATAGGTGGAAAATGCCAAGGACTAAAAATAATAAATTCGACCTTGAAGTTTAGTCTTCAGAAATGCGGTTCAAGTTCTCCTAAACTTCACTTATGAGAGCCAGGAGGTACAGTGCAACCACACACTTACTAAATGTGTGATCCTAGGCAAGCATTTAACTCTTCTCAGCCTTAGTTTCCTCATGGAGCTGCTGTGAAGATCAATTGAGACAGCCCATGTAAATCATTTTGCAAACCTGCAAGAGCTATGTAGATGTTTTCTTATTTATTTAGTGGTATTCAGTTGTGGCTGAATCTTTGTGACTCCTTTTGGAGTTTTCTTGGCAAAGATGCTAGAAGAGTAGTTTGCCATTTTCTTCTCCAGTTCATTTTATAGATGAGGAACTGGGAATGGAGAAGGCTACATTTGCTATCAGAACGGACTAGGTTTGTTTTTTCTTTTACTCCTTTACTCCCAACTGACTGAGTTCAGTCAAAAAAGGGGTATTTAGGGAAATTACTGGAACAAAATAGCAGAAAACACCAATAAACTTTTTTTTTTTTAAAGTGGCCACATACATTGAAAGACAATGGGATCCAAAGAAAGTTACAAAGGGTCCCAGTATAAAAAAAAAAAAAAGTTACCAATCACTATTGCACATTCTAGCCTAGCAAAGGGGATGTAACACTACCATAGTACGACACTGAGCTATGACCATTGCATGAAAGTCAGCCCAGGGCTCTTAGAGGATGCATCAATAAGTTTGAGTTATGGCAGGTCCTATATAGCTGGAAAAGCCCTAGGGCATGAGCCAGGAAATGAATTGCCATCCCCAATCCAAACTGGCGACATTCATGAAGCTTATTGATAGAATCTAGCTACTAGAGAGTGAATTTTCTGGGTAGTGATGATGATGATGGTGATAAATAGCTAGCATTTAAATAGCATTTTAAGATTTGTAAAACATTTTATTAATATTACCTCATTTGATCCTCTCAACCCTGGAAGGTAAGCGCTATTATCCCCATTTTACAAATGAAAAAGCAGAGGCATATCGAGGTTAAGTAACATACTTGTCTGAGGTCACACAGCTAATAAGTATCTGGGGCAGGATCTGAACACAGTCTAAGTCCACTCTGCCGCCCAGTTGCTTTTATAATGACTAAATAATAACAGCAACATTTATCTGCTACTTTAAGATGTACAAAGCACTTTATAAATATTCTCATTTTTTCCCAATGACAACTCTGGGAGGCAGAGGCTATAGTAACTAACTCATGAAGTCATGGATTAAGATGTCTTGATCTATACTGATAAGAATATCCACACTAAGTCAGGGATCTCTGACTTAGGTAGCTTTTCCAGGCAGCTCCAAATTGTGTACTTAACTGCCATGCTGATGCACGTGGGGGGAATATTTCTGGACTATAGACATGACCCAGAGAAAGAGAGGAGGGAGAAATAGTGTGATCTGCTTCAGAAAACTAAAGATCAGTCTGCTCTCTAGGCAGGACTCCCAAAGCAACAAGAGACATCCAAACTCCCTTGGATATTGAGATTAAGAAATGAGAGATTCTGAGATTCATTTCTAGATAAGCAAAATTAGAAAAATCATGTAATAGCAGAAATTAACCAGAGTTCCTTTGGATTTAACCAGACAATATTTTCTGTTATTTTCCAAAGCCTTTGAGCTTTTAGCTTTAAAACTGACCACTTTAAAACTAGTACACTGGGGAAGCTAGGTGGCGCAGTGGATAGAGCACCAGTCTTGGAGTCAGGAGGACCCAAGTTCAAATGTGACCTCAGACACTTAAGGCTTCCTGGCTGTGTGACCCTGGGCAAGTCACTTAACCTCAATTGCCTCTGGAAAACAAACAAACAAACAAAAAAAAAAAAACAAAACAAAACAAAAAAAAAAACTAGTGCACTGTGGATGAAGCTGTGAAATAGTCCAGACATCATGGAACTATGCCCAAAAATTCAACTATGAAAGACTATGCTCTAAAGAGAGAAAATGACTTGTATGTACAAAAAAATTATAATAGTTCTTTTTCTAGGTAGCAAAAAATTGGAAAGTTAACAAGATGCCCAGAAATTGGAGAATAGCTAAAAAAAAATTATGGTACATTAATGTAGGTGAATACTACTGCAGCCACCATGAAAAATGACATAGACCTTTATGAACTGATGCAGAGTAAAGTGAGCAGAACCAGGAGACTCTTATGCAGCAACAATCCTGGAATTAACTTTGGAAGATTTAAGTACCTTGATTGGTCAATCTAAGACCAAGCAAGGCTCCAGAGGCTTTATGAGGAAAGACACTACCTACACTTCCTGGCAGAGGTATAATGGACTCAAGAAGCAGAAGTACATACTAGATTGAGGTGGGGGGAGGGAGGTTTGAGAGCCTTCACAAAAATTCTAAGCACAGACCCTACTTGATACCATTTCTTTCCTTGTAAAGACCAAAACAGAAGGCTTGGGACTTATTCATGTCTATTAGCCATGTAAAACCAGGCAAGTCTCTGAAAAGCTCTAAACCCCAGCTTTCTCATCTGGAAAATGAGGCGATTGGAGGTAATGACCTCTAAGGTCATTCTAGCTTAAAATCCAAACTAAAAGAGAGCGCTGGACTCAGGAACTGTCCTTTAGGTGTGAGCAGCAAAAACAGAAGGAAAAAGGGCAGCCCAACAATGGGAGGATCTGCCTCCTTCTCTCAGCTTCCCTAAGTTACCCCTTCAGTAACTTTTCCATGGGTGTTATGTAGTTTCCTAACTGGCTGGCACTGGTGTGTTTGTGTCTCATAAAACTCCTAAGAGTTGATGCCGCGGAGTTCCATTCATCTCTGAATAATGTGCTTAAACTCCCTGGAATATCAAAGTGAAATCAGTAGGAGGAAGGTGTAAAGAGAAAGCAGCATCCCAGGGGAACTTGTAGGTGAAAAAGCAGAAGAATTACAGGATTTGTACTGACTCAAGAAGGTGAGAATCGGAAAATGGGAAATTTGGGACTCAGCATTTCTCTAAGGGCTTGGGACCATTTTGGACTATTTGAACAAGGCAGTGGGGTGAACTCATGGGAATCATGCACGTGAGAGCACATTATTCCCTCATACTAACAACTATTGCCAAGTTCACTGGGAATCTACAAATAATGGTCCTACTGGAAATCCTTTTCCTCTATGAAGCTCCCTCAGAATTATGTAAGAAAGTACACAGAAAAATACTTTCCAAGGGGTCTGTGGTAAGTGCATCCATCCATGCTAATTTCCATTCTAAGGGAAGAATATCCAAGAAGCAAAAACAGGTACCAGAATGAATCCTGAGTTCAAAGAATATAAAATTTAGAAATGACCTGGGGATTCATTTTCCAAAAATGGGAATCCTCGAGAATATCATCAAGAAATGGTCATCTAAGGCTAACCTGAACGCTATCAGTAATGGGGAGTTAACCACCTACCAAGATAGTCAATTCCAATTCTGGATTACTCTGATTGTTAAATTCTTTCTAATACTGAGGTGACATCATTCATCCTTTCTTAGTTCCACTTCTACCCTCTGGGTACAAGAAGAATAAAGCTAATTCCTTTTCCATATGAAAACCTTTTAAATATTTGAAAACCACAATTACCTTCAAGTCTCCTCTTCTGGGGGATGAACATTTGTGGTTTCTTTCCTTGATCTCTGAATACAAGAAGGTACTTTGTCCCACTTTTTTTGCAGAGGTGGGAGATTATGAGTATAGGATATTAATATCCTATATTGCACACATATTATATATGTATATAAATTACATTTATGTATATGTGTATATTCTCAATGTCCTATCTAATCTTAATCACTCAATGGGTGAGTCCTCAATCAAACTGAGACTTGAAGGCCTTAGCTTGAAAAGACCAAGGTCTCTCATTTCATCCAGGGCCATCTCCAGTTGTCCTGATCATTATCTTGCCCCTGGACCCAGATGGTTCTGGAGGGAAAAGTGAAGCAGGGGACCTTGTACAACCCTCCCTCCGTGAAATCCAACTGACTTGCATGTCATGGAATCACCTCTGTGATGTCATGGTCCTTTTCCAGAATAAAGGACAAACTACAACGATCTTTGTGTGTTATACATTTCACTATATATTCTATGTCTCATATACATAGAGAAGGAAAAAAATCTGACATTATATATGTCACAGTTTTGTACTATTTTTTATTTTGCCATTTTTGTCTTAATTTTTTATTTTAATTTTTTTAAAAAGATATTAAAGAGATTTCAAAATTACTATAAAAATGGCTTGGAAGTTTGGGCTATTTGAACTGGACAGTAGAAAAAACACAAGGACATCATGGATATAGAAATGAGCCTCCATTCTAGTCCATGAACTACTACTAAGGTTACTATATAATCTAGAAATAATGGCCTAACTGGGGATTCTTGTTCTTGATGAACTCCCTGAGAACTGGGCTTCCCAGTCAACATCCATCCCTGGTCACTGAAATGGACTGTAGTCTCTCTTTCCTAATTAAAAAGTCAATAGCAAGAAGGGGGTGCTGATTGCACCTGGCATCCAAAAATCTATCTCTTGGTTGGAGCATATTTGTTCATATCTCTCTTAGGGGTTAGATTATCTGTATTGTCTCCTACATAGAGAGAAAACAGTGACATTTCAAAGCAGCTCTAGGTAAATTCAGGGAAACACTGGAGTTTCCAGGAACTTAAGCACTGGTCACTTTAAGGTGACATCAACAATAGCAATCTATTTTTGTCACAAGAATACTTTTTCAAGAATATTTTGAGTAGAGTATGACATAGGAGATGGATTGGTAAATTGCATTCAGAAAAATCTATGTTTGAATCCTACTTATACTTACAAATTGAGTAACTCTGGGCAAGTTCCTTAACTTTTTGGTCTATTTGCCCATTTGTAAAATGGCAACACATATCACAGGATTTTTGTGATATTACAATGATTTAAAGGATGTAAAGTGCTTTACCAACTTTAAAGTGCTAGACAAATGTCAACTGTTATTCATTATTAATGTTATGAGACAGAAGTGCTTAGAAATTGAAAAAAAATGCTTATAGTTTATCTTATATAAGATGAAATGAATTGTAGAATAACATTGTATATAGGTACAGAAACCTGAATGGATGGTGATATCCTAAGGAGACAAAGGTCTCAGGACAAAATTGTTCCTTAAATTGATAGCTGCCTACCAAAGAATGAAAATCTTAACTGTAGTCTGTTAAGGTACCTAATGGAAAAAACGGTGCTCAGATTTCCCTCCCTCTACAATCCATCTATTCTTTTTAAATTTCATTTTTTCTACCTTTTCCCAAAATATCGGCCTTTTCCAGAATCATTCCCTAGTCCTTTACATATTTTTTTTCCATATGCTGTTTTTAGAAAAACATGTTGTCTTTTCCCTTTAATTGTCTATTTCTTTAAAAATAATACATTAAAGGAAGTCCAACATGACAGCAGAGAAGAGGGGAGAACAAAGTATTGCCAATAGAAAAAAGTTTGCTTTCTGCAAAAAAGCAAAGTGTTTTAAGACAAAAAAAGTTTAATGGCATTGTTTGAATGAAATTAGGGGCTTCTAAAATGAGCATTTGGAAGAACCATTCTAGTAACATTTTTATTCTGGGAGAAAAGGTCTTAAGGGGAAAAAAGTGAGTGAGTGAGTGTGTGTGTGTGTGTGTGTGTGTGTGTGTGTGTGTGTGTGTGTGTGTGTGTGTGTATGTGTTGGGTAGGGGGAGAACATGTTGGGGAGGTAGAATTTCAAAGAGATTGGGAGACAAGAGTGAATTAGGTTTTCAAGGTAAGAGCCATGAGAAAGTTTCAGGGAATTAAGCATGCTTGGAGTAAATCAATGGTTCAATTATCATCATGAGCACTGTACCCTTTACAATTGGTCACTACCCATCAGCAGAAGGTAAATTCAAGGGTAAGTGGATTAAACTTTTATATTCCCAAATGATTTTCTTAGACTTTTGTTGCAAAGAATGCAAAAATCTAAAAAGGTCTCAGGATATAATGAGGGTAAAATTAGCGACTGTATCATTCCAAGAGCCCACATTTTCCCACTTAGAGTAAAGCTATAGATATATAAACAGGTAATAAAGATCAGGGTCAAATTCCTGCTTCTAATTTTGCTTTGTCACTAAAAGCTTTATAGTAACTATATTTGTCTAATAGCTTTTGGAGAAACAGGTCCAGGTTAATGAATGTCTAGGATGGTCACTCAACATCAGGCCCTAGGGAAGGTAGAAATAAGAGTACTGGTGGGCTAGAGACCTTATCATTTTAACCTATTACAATACCCATCATGAAGTCTCCACTTAATTAGGTCTACAACCTTCTGACCCCAATGTGTGCTAGATTTAGTATTCCTACTTCTTTAGATTTATCTTCTTGGAATCCCCCAACCATCCTCTTCACTATACACATCCTACTTATCCATCAAGACCCAGTTCATTTTCCATCTCCACCACAAAATTTTCTGTTTGCTCCAAGACAATACAATTTTCCCCTAACTTTAAACTCCTAAATAAGTTCCACAAATTCCAATGTCTAATAATGGGCTTGTTAAGCTGACACAGTGCGGGGGAATGCTAGATTTATAGATACTGGATGATTAAATGGCTCTGCCATTTTCTAGCCCTGGGTTTTCTGTAAAATGAGGGGATTGGAACAGATGACCTTTAAGGTCCCTCCTAAATGTAAATATATAATTTATAACTATAAACCTTTTAAGGGCAGTAATTCAATCTCATGATTCCTCTGCAGCACCAGCAAAGTGATGGGCATTTAAATAAAGGTCAGTGAAAATATATCGTTTAATTGAGTATTTGATTTCATAAATAATTGGCTGCAGATACCTAATTTGTCCCCAAAACAAAGTTAACAGAGTTAATGTGAGGAAAGTTACACTCCATCTTGTGATACAGAAAGCAGTTTACTCTCTTAAGGAGCAAATATCAGGTAAAAGGTATCCCAAGAGTGGCAATTAAAGCCTAAATAATGAAACAGGTGCTTCTGATAGATATCTCCAGCATAAGAACATAAAAGTCTATCCACATAGAATGGGGTGGATTCTGGAGAGCAAACCTTCTCTTTTTGTGTCCTGGACCCCTTGGGCAGTCTGGTGAAACCTCTTCTCAGAATGAGGTTTTCAAATATATTGAAACTTATTTCAAAATATTTAAAAACAAAAATTCTTAGACCCCTATTTTAAAGGGAAAAAGAAAGTTCTTTTGTTTAGTTTTTTTCAATGGTAAGAGACATCTTGTCTTCTGAACTTACAAGCTCAACTTCCTTGGAGTTTGTTTACACCTTTTCCTTTTATCCTTTCTCTTCTATCTTAGTTCTTTCCCATGCCTTTTCTTCCTATCTGCTTTTTTCTATTCCTTTCTGAATTCCCACTTTGTGCAAGTTGCTCTGTGACCGGACCATTATGAAGATGTTAGGCAGATGGCAAAAGGAATAGAACACAATTTTGTTACCTCTTCAAATAAATGTTATTGACTTTACCCTTTGCCAATGGAAACCCACAAGTTTTCTTTAAGACTGATTAAGGTTTTCTTTTACAACAAATGATTATATGAGCTAAAGGCAAGAAGAGTAGCTTTGGTACAGGTGATTTCCTCCCATCCTCCCTGCCCCCAAAAGAAACGGGTTTCAGAATGCATCACTGTTTTTAATTTGACTAACTGCTAAATTCATCTGCACTTCTCTGGATGCACATGAGGTAACAACAGCCCAAAGACATTCCAGCAGTAGAAGATGTCAAACTCAGATTAAAAATCTGCTATAGATAATCTATAAAATCAGAGCATAATGGGAAAGAGCACTTATGCTGCCTCAGAATTTCTGGTTCTAATTCTTACCAGCCATGGAAGTGCAGATATGCCCCTTAACCTCGGGGCTTCAGCCACCCCAAGTTCAAAGAAGGAACAATTATATTTGAATTAACCACCTCATGATAGTGTTATATTAAAAGAGTTTTATAAATTTTAAAGTGCCAAAAATTGTATAATGTTATTACAAATTGGAAAACCCATGCATGAATTAATCATAAAGCATTATACAAAGTTGGTAAATTAATTATGGCTTCAATTACCATAAATCATCACCATCCAAAGACAATTAAGATACATGTCCTTGAGTATATGCCCTGTAATGAACTAAAGAGAGGGCTTGGCAAGACCTGTAATGAACTAAAGAGAGGGCTTGGCAAGAGTAGCTTGGGAGGGTCAAGA
This sequence comes from Sminthopsis crassicaudata, assembly GCF_048593235.1. Taxonomy (NCBI): domain Eukaryota; kingdom Metazoa; phylum Chordata; class Mammalia; order Dasyuromorphia; family Dasyuridae; genus Sminthopsis; species Sminthopsis crassicaudata. The sequence continues at coordinate 408,852,268 of NC_133617.1, read as the reverse complement.
ATGGATGGAATGTAATCTATATTATTGGTAGTAACACCTATATTAATGAGATCACAGATCCATTTGAATACAATAATGGCAAAGAGGATATTCTATATAACAACAGTATATCATACAAATGAAACCGATATCTCCTCCCAGTCCCCATCCCTTTATCCCCGGGGTCACCAAGACCCAACTAGGGCAGTTGGGCAAGAAAAGTGACATGGTGGCTAATGCCAAGCTAGGAATAATCCTTCTGGTAAAATGGAAAATGACCAGCCTTGAGGGGCAGCCAGGTGGCGCAGTGGATAGAGCACCAACCTTGAATTCAGGAGGACCTGAGTTCAAATCTGGTCTCAGACACTTAACACTTCCTAGCTGTGTGACCCTGGGCAAGTCACTTAACCCCAGCCTCAGGGGGAAAAAAAGAAAGAAAATGACCAGCCTGCCAATTGCTTTATCATAAGGTCCTTCATGTGCCCTGGTGTTGTGATATGCCCTTCTAACTACTGGGCACTGCCATCTTACTGGCTGATCCATAACATTAACCCTGACCGTGAATCCCTTTTTATATGTTATCTCTCCCAATTAAAGAATGAGCTCCTTGAAAGAAAATTGTCTCACTTTTTCTATTTGTATCCCAAGTGCTTGGAATATAGTTTTTTGACAAATAGTAAGTCCTTAATAAATACTTCTTCATGTATTTATTTATTCATTATTACTTCAAGTACTTGAAAGCAGTGTAGAATTAGTGATGAAGGAAAGAGAAATTTTTCTATGAAAAATGCCCTTTAATCCAATCCAAGTATAGTAGTTGGTGATAACCAGGAAAAAAAAATTCATTTGCTGGTATGTTAACAAGTATCTGTTGGCTGATTACTTTTGCTCACTGGCAATGGAGCATAAGAAAATGTGTTAAAATGACAAGTTAGGTGTTCAAACGTCATTATCAATTTAATTTTCATAATCTTCCTTTCAAAAAATTTTGGTGATATTTTACTCTTAAATAGGTGAGGCTTCCTGTTTGATGCTACAGCTGAAGAAAATGTGAGAATGTTAGTCTCCTTCCATTACAGTATAATAAGAAACTTCCCTGGGGTCACATTTAAAGTCCTTTCTGACCCTGGTTCCAGCTTACCTTTTCAGGTCATTGTTCATTAATCCTCTTCACGTAAACTGGCCTATTTTGCCCCAAACAGAACACATTTTTCCTGTGCCTTATTATTAGCTATCCATACCCTAGGGATATCTGGGATATGCTTCTCTCCTATCTGGTTTTGTCATATCATCTTAGCCATCAATGTCTAAAAACAAGCTTCTGGGGGCTGGAAAAGTTTCACAAAACACAGATTTTTCTCTCAGTTTAGAAAAACTGGTAACACACTACACCAGTAATACACATGAGAATATGTGATCTTTCCTGCACAACAGAGGGAAAGCTGGGAAACCATTTTTGGAGCTCCTGCCTTCTCTGCCCTTCAACTTTCTTTTCCATATGTTGGTCTGACACAGACATGAAGACTGACAGTACCTTCTCTCTCCAACCTAGATAGGCAGTGAGTTAGGCAGCCCAGTGGCCAGAATGCTGGAGTAAGGAAGATCTGAGTTCAAATCCAGCCTCAGATACTGACTGGCTTTGTGACAGTGCAGTCACTTAATCTCTGTTTTAATCCACTAGAGAAGAAATTGAAAAACTGCTTCAGTATTTTCACCAAGAAAACCCCCAAAAGAGTCACTAAGGGCTGGATATGACTTAACAACAACTATCTCCAGCCATCCTGGCACAGGGCTATTGGCTGGAAAAAATATCATTCAATAAATCTCATTTGAATTAAGTTTTGTCCATGAGACTTTCTCCCCTTCTCTTTCCTTAATATGAATGGCGATTTACACAAGATCACTTATTTACAAATAAGTGACATTTTCTATCAATCACAGACATTACTGTGGGTATGAGAATTTAATGATTTCTTTTAACTTTAAGGGAAAAAATCCTATGAATACAGAAAAACAGAACAAATTTTAATGCTCACTTCTGGTAAAAAAAAAAAAAATTAGTTTTAAGTGGCAATAGAGCTAAACAACTTGACAAGGATGATTTTCTAATATCTCAGGAAGTCAAGGAAGGAAAGGATTAATTCTTTTTCCCCAAAGGATTGTGAGCACTTAATTAAAAAATGTTTGTCATTGATGCTAGTGGTGACATTAATATCAAATAAACGATGTGGTATCACATACACGGACTTTTAAATTAACAGACACAAAATAAGATCATATCAACTTACACATAGAATCCTTGGGATTCATCAATGATATCATAAATCATTTGAGATTTGATTCGGCTCAGTTCCTCCATAGCTGCAGCACCACCATTGTTTTTAATCCATTCCAGGACCAAACCCATGATATAGATGCTGAAATAATGACAAAAGAAGTTAATTAGTTTAGTTCTTACAAGCAAAAAAGGATTAAAAATACATATTTACTTTCCACTGCCTGAAAGTCCTAAAAATATTATTACCATCCCTACTATTACTCCTACTTTGGAAAGATTTACATGAACTGATGCTGAGCGAAATAAGCAGAACCAGGAACACAGTGTACACAATAACAGCAAGAAAGTGCGATGGTCAACTATGAAAGGCTTGGTTCTTCTCAGTGGTTCAGTGATTCAAAGCAATCCCAATAAGCTTTGGACAGAAAACACCATCTACATCCAGAAAAAGAACTAAGGAGACTGAATGTAAATCAATACATGCTATGTTCACTTTTTTCTGTTTTTTTTTTTGTTGTTTTTTTATCTCTCCCATGTTTTTTTCCTTTTGCTCTGATTTTCCCTTCCAATATGATTGATAAAGCAATGTGTATTAAAAATAAATCAATTTACTACAATACTACTTTTACTACCATTACTCTATTATTCCCACTATTTCTACTACTACTACTACCACATTTCTATCACTACTATTATTACTACTATTCCATTACTCCTGTTTCTACTACCACTACCACTATTACTACTACCATACTTGTATCACTATTATTACTACTTCCACCACTATTAACACACCATAACCACTATTACTATTACTCCCACTATTACTACTACCCTACCATTATTGCTATATTATTGCTATCATAACTACTGATAAATAATAATAATAATAATAATAATAATAATAATTTGAGCCTTATGGAACTCAAAGATTTACAAAGATCTTTCTTGTAACATTCCTGTAGTAGACAACACAAATACTATTGTTCCCAGTTTACAGATATAAAAATTGAGGCTTATCATTGGTTACCCATCTGGGGGTTTTGGAGACAAGATTCATACCCAGGTCTCTTAGTTTTAGGCATTTCCTGGTAGGAAAGGGAATTTTATAGAATAGGAAACAAAAGCAACACTATTTCGAACATTTATGAATTGATTGAATAAATATCTCCAGGGACCCACTCTAATCTTGAAAAGCTCTGGTGGTTTTTTGTTTGTTTGTTTTTTGTTTTTTTAAAGAGAGAGATGGCACATTTTTGCTATTTGTCCTTAAAGACAATGGTAAAACACCAACTTGTTTTAGGGAAAAAAACAGAGTAGGGATGCAGTGAAGTCCAGGCATTTGCAAGCACATTCTCTTTAGTAGCTCTACAACAAACTGTGGTAAATAGATGTAATGGAATACTACTGTACAATAAGAAATATGAACAGGCAGATTTCAGAAAAAAATTAGACTGAGGTAACTGAGGTAAAGTGAAATGAACAGAACTAAGACAACATTATATATAGTTATCAGAAATATCGTGAGACACTTGGCTCTTCTCAGCAACACAATGATCCAAGACAAGTACAAAGGACTCACAGGTCTCACAAAGAAAAATGCTATCTACATCCATTTTAAAAATTGATGGATTCCAATGATCTTGTGATGAAGAGAGCCATCTGTACCCAGAGAAAGGACTGTAGGAACTGAGTGTGGACCACACCATAATATTTTCACTTTTTGTTGTTATTTATTGCATTTTATTTTTTCTCATTTTTTCCTGATTGATTTGATTTTTCGTGTGCAGCATGATAATTGTGGAAATATGTATGCATGTATTGGATTTAACACAGTCCTACCATGTTTAACATATATTGCTATCTAGGGGAAGGGGGGAAAACTGAAACACAAGGTTTTGCAAGGGTTAATGTTGAAAAATTATCTATGCATATGTTTTGAAAATAAAGCTTTAGTTGAAAAAAAAAACTGATGGACTATGAATGCAAATCAAAGCATAATTTTTTCCCACTTTCTCTATCATTTTTTTTTCCTTTTGACAAGCTTCTTTCACAAGTGACTAATATGGAAACACATTTTACATGATAGCACATTATGAATTATACCAAATTGCCTACCATTTTAGGAAGAGGGGAGAGGAGGAAGAGAGAGAGAAAATTTTGTAACTCAAAATCTTATAAAAATGAAGGCTAAAATAAAAATGTTCTTGATGTGCAACTGGGGGAAAATAAAATAAAGTTAGATAAATGAGATATTTCTATTATCATCCATTAACAATGATATTTTTAGATGTTTAGAAGATAAAACCTGGCTACATGTAAACACACCCTCCCATCTCAACTCATTCTCCTCCTAGTAGTATCCTTTGGATACTTCCCTCTGAAAGCTTTAGTAGGAGTTCTATATCTCCTAACTGGTTTGCTAATCAATCAATCAATGAGCATTTATTAAGAACTTATTAAGTAGCAAACACAGAGGGTACAAAGTCAAAAAGTGAAACTCTCCTTGACACCAAGGGGCTTTCATTCTATAGAGGGAAATAATACACATCATGTATATATGCAAATCTACATATATAGATTATACATATATATACACACACATACACATATATTTATGTAGATAATATATACATGCACACTACATATACATATATATATAATACATACACACATGTATATACGTGGATATGTGTGTATATGCTTACCACATACATACATACATACATATAAAAAGTATAGTCGGAAAAGAATTAGGAGTTGGAGGAAAAGGCTTCATGTAAAAGGGAAGACGCCTTTGATTAAACTCTGAAAAGAAACTGAGGTTCTCAGAGTCAAAGACGAGAGTAAGAAATGAGTTTTACAAGCAGATGGGCCGGACCAGCCCCTTGCAGAAAAAAGATAGTAAGAACAGAAGAAGATGATCTGAATTTCAGGTGCTTCCATATTTAAAAACCACCGTATAATCCCCGCCAGCTTTCTTAGGGGACCTGAGCCTCTTTGCAACTTGAACAAGAGGCAGTATCCTCTGAGAACCAGAGGATTACAGTGTAATAAAGATAAGATCCTCAAGGAGCAATTCTAGTCTCGGCAACCCTACTCCTGAGGCTTTCCTAATTTCTGAGCATCACACAAACAATTTTTAAAAATATTCCAGGGCTACACACACCACTTAGGGCCATATACAGTTTCATATTTTAGGGTCAAGGGAAGACAAAGTCTTGTACTACATAGTCCCAAAATGTCTAAACTGTCCTATAATCTGACCCCAAATCTCCCTAATACATTTCAACATTTCTTAGTCTAATTAGTAGCACATGGGACACAGAGCTTGGGTTTGAGGGTCAGATTCACAACTTGCCAATTATTGAACCTTACACAAAACATTTAATTCCTCAATTTCCTAATCAGTAAAACCAAGAATAATCATGCTGGCCCTACCCGTGTCAGAAGACTACCATGAAGCTCCAAGATAAATATAAAAAGTTTAAGAGATAATTATTATTAACTACAAAGTTCATTATTTTCTCTTTACACATATTAAGTAATCAATCTTAAAATTCCATTTGCAAATCAACTCCCTAATTGCTAAATTAATTGCCCTAAAATTGCTTAGGATTTTTTTCTTGCTCTATAAGAAAATTCTTTAGTAGCTTGATCAGTATGGCACAGAATGAGTAAATTAACTTAGGTTATTTTTATTATTATTCATTTATTATATAATAATTATTATTATTATATTGGCTCAGCCTACCCATAAACAATATTTCTCCAATTGTTTACATCTGTCTTTATTTCTGTGAAAAGTATGGTAAAATAATAAAATCTTTGGATTTGTCTCAGCAGAAACATTGTTTGGGTCCAATTCTCATCTAGGGTAATTCTCTAGAGTAATTATGTTATGAATTTGGAGGAGAAATTTTTAACAACTTCAATTCTATTCATCAATTTCCCAAATTAAAACATTATACCTTTCAACCTAAGATTTCTTTGGGGATGTAGATTTAAAGCAGAGCCTAGATCTGAGTACTAATGGGTTAAATAATATCAGAATAAGGCTCTTTATTCTAACCCAGAACCCAGACTTATGGAATGAAAATCCATTCATTTACCATGGCTATGTATACCATATATATACCATAACAGCCACTTATCCACTGCAACATAACATGCATAGATCAACTATTTGAAAGCCACATATCCACTGCAACATTAAGATACATACTCATATCTATGTGTATATGTGTGTATTCAAAGTTTTCTAAAAATTCAGTTTTGATTATCAAAACAGCAAACTAACCAAGGCCTTACATCTTTTCAAAATGGTGGATTTTCAAGGACAACACTGTTTTATGTGATGATACAGAATGTTCTCTAATTTCCAGGTTTATAATAACAACTTACCTCAAAATGATGAGGGAATAATACCTAGTGATGCATCCCTTTCTCCATTTTCATCTATTCACTTTTTAAATGTGAATAATATAACTTTTAACTTTCTAAATGTGAATAACTAAAATATTCTTCTAGATATTTCAAGTGAATTATAGTAGAAAAAGTCAACTAACCAGAACATAATTTTCCTGTATTCTACTTTCAGAAGGGGAAAACAAAGAAAAAGCAACTTTCAGAGGATGTCCTAAAAAACTGGTTTAACCAGTCCAAACTCTTACGTAAGATTATCACTAATGACAAAAAAACAGCTGTCAATTCAGATGCTTGTTAGATTTGATAGTCCCATTTGGTAAAAATCTAATTATGTTTGCTACACTATATTCTCTAAAACAAGAAAGGATCCTTACACATTTTAGAAACATTTTTCTAAAAACTCAAAGGGGTTAACTTGATAACATTAGTTATGTAAATTTTTAAAAATTAAAACATTCCAAAATCCAAATGTTTCAAAGTTATATGGTATTATCCCAATTGTTTTAATATCATGAAAACACTGAAGAAATCTTCCAGAAATACTGACTAGATTATACTCAACCAAGAAAAAAAAATCAGTTTTAAAAAATAAATTAAGAAATTCAGCCTATCTTAGGAGATAAAGAATCAGCCTCCTAGTCAGGAGGATGAAAGCTCAAGTGCTTCCTTTGGCAAATAGTTTCTCATTGATCTGACCCTGGCAAACTCTGAAATTATCTAAACTTTTGATGAATTGTCCATCTACATTTGTAGAAAAAGGTCCATACTTCATTCCATCAAAAAAATTTTAAATATTCATTAAAATAAGTATTAAAATATGTAATAAACATAAATAAAATAAAAATTGATCTCATCAGAAGTGATTTCCCCCAAGGAGTTTGCCCTTGGGAAATATACCAAAAAGTTTAAATGTCTATCAAGGTAGAGGAAATGGATATAAAAGAACTGTTACTATGCATTTAAATTATGACCCTTCTAGCAACCGCAGGAAACCTGTAATCTCTAAGGAATTTATAAGAAATCTGTAATTTTCAAGGAATTCGATAACATCAGATACATATCTTAGACTCGAATTCAAAAAGTTTATGAAATGAAAAGAATGGTACTACCTTTGGGGAAAGTCATGTTACTACAGGTTAATAAGTGTTCCAAAACCAATAATGTCCTTTTATTTAGGAATCCTATAGCTAGAACTTTATTTAAAATGTTGGGAAAGGAATTTGAGAACTATTAATACAAAAATATCCATAAAGCTTGTCTTTTTTAATTGCAAAAGGAAAAAACCTAGGATGTCAAACTTTGGTGAATGGCTAAGCAAGCTGTCTATGAATATAATGGAAAATTATTGCACCCTAAAATGACAATTACGAATGATAAAATACATATGAAGAAAAAGGCAAAATCATTACTTTACTAAATAAAAATATCTTTAGTAAATTATAATTAATAAATTGAATAAAAGCAGATTTATATGGAAAAAACTCAGATTGGGGAGGGTTCTAAATAAAACTTTTAAAATAAAAATATTATAAAAATTGGCTTGGACCAGAGCTGCATAAAATAAAAAAGCAATAAAATTTGAAAAATTAGAAAAGAATGAAGAGGTAGGGAAAGGAAACATTTTCATTACTGTTTTGTTAAAGTTGTTACATATTTTTTTTAAAACTTGTAAAAAATATTTTCAGTCATGCTTTATTTTAGATTAAATTTTGTTTTTGTTAATGACTATCAAGCTAAGAATTTTTAAAGAATAGATGTCTCAAGGAAATAGGGACTTAAGAGGGATAGATGGCAGACTCTCAGAAATGAAATTCTGATGATATAACCACCAATGAATCTAAGAGAAAATAACATAAGCCACTAAATTTTAACAATGCTTAAAAATCTAGTGGGCTAGACTTTTAAAGGACATGTACAAAAAGATGAGAGAGACCCATAAGCATGAATGAGTACTTCTTAGTGGCAAAGATCTTAAGAATAGTGGCAGAGACTAAGAGAAGAAGGAGGTCAGAATAACAACAACAATAATAAAAGCTTTCTTATAAGAAAAGTAAAAAAGAGATATACTGCTTGGTAAAAAAAAAAAAAAAAAAAAAAAAAAAAAAAAGGAATATTAATAACAGATAAAAGGACATAAAATGCAAAATATTTACTATTTTTTTCTTTATCATCTCCATAAAGCAAAATAATCTTAATTCTTAAAGAGTGGAAGAAACATGATTAAGAGAAAACTGAAATCCCAAAATGATTAAGGGATACTAGCAGTTCTGTTTATTTCCTATGGGACCTTCATCAAGTCACACCCCTCTTTGTGCCTGTTTCCCTATTAGTAAAATAAAGAGATCAGGCTACATGAAGTACTCTTAACCTGGAGGCCATGATTTTTTTTTTTTTTTAAAACACATTGATAACTATACTTCAGTTAAATTGGTTTTCTTATATTTTATGTATTTCAAAATAGTGGTTTGAGAAGAACTTCGCCAAAGGGTACAAAAAAAAAAAAAAAAAAAAAAACTAAGACCTCTAAATTGCCTCATTGGTGAAAATACTATGCTTTGATCAATATTCAGTCTCCATAGTTCTCTCACAGGATTGAGGTGCACTTTCCATCCCAAGTCTATTGGAATTGCCTCAGATCACTGCATTGTTGAAAAGAGCCAAGTCCATCACAGTTGATCATCAAATAATGTTCTCTTAGTTCTGCTCACTTCACTCAGCATCAGTTCATGTTAAGTCTTCCCAGGCTTTTCTGAAATCAGCCTGCTCATCATTTTTATAGAGCTATTGCTCTATAAAAATATTCCATTACATTCATATACCATAATTTATTCAGCAATTCCCCAAGTGATGGGCATCCACAATTTGAGCTCCTTTTACATCAACTGTCACAGGATTGAGACCCTATATCAAATTGCTTGCTATCTTGGGAAGGAGAAAGATGAGAGAGGGAGAAAAATGTGGAACAAAAATGAATGCTGAAAACTACTTTCACATGTATCAGGAAAAATAAAATATTATTGAGAGGGGGAAAGGAGCTCACTCCCATCAGGTAAACTCCTGAAGAGAGACTCAGAGAAAGCAAAATTGGAAGTAGGCTAGCAAAGACAGAGGATTAATTTGGTCTGGGAGAAAAGCCAGCTGAGAAAAGTCTGAAATCAGTCAGGTGAGGAACAATCCTGAGAGGGCAAGCAAGTGGATAAGATACTGTGAACCTTGGGAAAGGCCCACGAACCTTGGTAAGACCGGGAGAGCCCTCCATACTTTCCTCTGCCAAGAACAGGTGAGCCACCTGGGTGATTGACTGAAACTGGGATTGGGAGAATTTAGGTGGTTAAAGTCCATAAAAGGTTGCAATTTCCCTTTGCTATTGGGAAAATTCTCCATAAAGATTCTCCTATTTTCCTTTAGTAACTTTGAGCAAGTTCTCCATAAAGAGTACAAGATAACTAATGCAAACAAGATTAGAAGGGAAGTAACAAATTGGGAAAATATTTTTAAAAGGAAAGGTTCTGACAAAGGTCTCATTTCCAAAATATATAGAGAACTGACCCTGATTTATAGGAAACCAAACCATTCTCCAATAAATGGTCAAGGGATATGAACAGACAATTCTCAGATGATGAAATTGAAATTATTCCACTCATATGAAAGAGTGTTCCAAATCACTACTGATCAGAGAAATGCAAATTAAGACCACTCTGAGATACCACTACACACCTGTCAAATTGGCTAAGATGACAGGAACAAATAATGATGAATGTTGGAGGGGATGTGGGAAAACTGGGACACTGATACATTGTTGGTGGAGTTGTGAAAGAATCCAACCATTCTGGAGAGCAATCTGGAACTATGCCCCAAAAGTTATCAAACTGTGCATACCCTTTGACCCAGCATTGCTGTTATTGGGATTATATCCCAAAGAAATACTAAAGAGTGGAAAGAGACCTGTATGTGCCAAAATGTTTGTGGCAGCTCTTTTTGTTGTAGCTAGAAACTGGAAGATGAATGGATGTCCATCAATTGGAGAATGGTTGGGTAAATTGTGGTATATGAAGGTTATGGAATAATATTGCTCTGTAAGAAATGACCAGCAGGAGGAATATAGAGAGGCTTGGAGAGACTTAAATCAACTGATGCTGAGTGAAATGAGCAGAACCAGAAGATCACTATATACTTCAACAATGATACTGTATGAGGATGTATTCTGATGGAAGTGGAAATCTTCAACATAAAGAAGAGCCAACTCACTTCCAGTTGATCAATGATGGACAGAGGTAGCTACACCCAGAGAAGAAACACTGGGAAGTGAATGTAAATTGTTAGCACTACTGTCTATCTACCCAGGTTACTTATATCTTCGGAAGCTAATAATTAATGTGCAACAAGAAAATGGTATTTACACACATATATTGTATCTAGGTTATATTGTAACAAATGTAAAATGTATAGGATTATCTGCCATGGAGGGGGAGGGAGTGGAGGGAGGGAGGGGATAATTTGGAAAAATGAATTAAAAAAAAAAAGAGTACAAGATAAAGTGAACCTTGGGAAAGGCACAATCCGGCTGGCTTTAAAAAGAAAACCTATCTGGGAAGATAGCTCTTTGGAAAGAATTGGGATGAAGTACCAAAATGCATAGGGATTAAATATTGTTTTGTTTAGGGAGGTGCTCTGCTTTTATAGGAACTGTCCCTCCTGGAGGGTTGCGGGTAAATCGAAAGGAATTTTCAACACCCTGGGCCGGCTCCTTAGGCCTTGGCTTCAGAACCCCCCTCTGTGTGCGTGTGTGTGTGCAAGCCTGTGTGTTTTGTCTTCTGTTTCTCAGTCAGCCAAATTACAAAGGAAAAAAAATCTGGCTATTTGGGATTTTAAAACGCTTGTTTTTTACATAATTGGACTTGTGCAAATAGCTTTTAGATATAGAGAAGGACTAGTTTTGAGATAGAGAAAGTTTTTAAGTGTCACACCAAAAAGTAAAAACTGACCTTTCTGTGGACTTAGAACTGGCCAATTTGGGTCTGCAGAAATAGAGTTACAGAACTGCTAAAACATTTTAGCAGATTTTGAGGTTTTTGAGGCTAAGTTTTAAGTCGCTTGGCACTATCTCTCAGTCAACTAAATTAAGTTAAGTCTATTGTATTTTTAAGAAGGCCTAATTTAAAAGACTTCTGAGGGCCTGAACTTGAGACTTTCAGAAAAACTGTAAAAGAGGAAAAAAAAAAAATCCTCTCTAGGATTTTTCCTTGAAAAGGCTTGTGGAATCTGTCCTGAGAAGACTGGAGCCCTTAGCTGGCCTGAACTCTTCTGAGGGTTGCACTGATACCCCAACATCTTTGACATGTCCCCCCTACCCTCAGCATTTCTGGCATGAAGGGTGGGCTAGTTACTAGGCCTCAGACCTGCAGCCAGCACCTGAGGGTCTCCAACCTCTTCCCCGGGTACCTGGAATCTGATAATTTCTTAAAATCTTGTGGATGGACTTGAAAGGGCAGTTTTCTGCCACCTTAAATTTTGGGAATTCAAAATCTGAAATTATATGATATAATTACTATTAACTAGTACATGCTAAAATTGTAAATGTGTTTATTCTGGTACAAGATTTTAGAAACATGTGCATTGATATTAAAGTACTGCTACTAGAAATTTAAAGTTGCATTTCATTTAATTTTGTTACAACTTCTGATTTTCTAGTAACTTACCTAAAGAGGTCACATTTTTGTATATCCTAATTAGATGAAATATAGTTAAGCTACCATGTTGCTTTCTAAATTGTACATTGGGTAATTTATAAAAATTGTATGAGCTGTATTTTAATATTTTGTCAGCCCAGCTGGATATGTGGTATACACTTTACATTTTTTAAAGTTTATCTTGTTTTCTCCCTTTAACAAAGAAATAAAAGCTAGAAAATCTGACATACAGGAACATGTATAATTGCAAAATAAATTTTATCCGAAAAGTGTGTAATGTGTATAAAGATAAAGAAAAAGATAATGAGGAGATGTCCCTCTGAAGGGAGGGAGCCTGGCTCCAAAATATTCAAGTTAGGTTTTAATGAAATGATACCATTGGGGAAACTGAGATATAGTGAGGATATGCTGCTTTAAGAGGGATTAATAGAATAACATTGGAACAAATTGCACCTAAGTATGGATTGGTAGAGACTATTAATTCTGATAAAGGAACACATTTTATTTCTAAAGTTTTATAAGAAATAATGGGGAGAGATTGCAAATTGAGTGGCAATTCCATACACCAAGGCATCTACCCTCATCAGGGAACGTGGAAAGAATGAATCAGATTCTTAAGAAACAGATTACTAAATTGTTAGAAGCTAAATTACCTTGGACCAAATGTTTGCCTATTGCTTTGTGAAAGAATTAGAACTGTCCCCAGAAGGGCTCTGAGACTGTCCCCATGAGAGATGCTGTTTAGTTTACTTTTACTTGGGAGGAAAAAGGATAAGTTTTTAAGGAATTATGTATTGGCAGCATCCTCATCCCTTTGAGCTCTTAGAAAGTAAGGATTGATGACCTAGACAACACCGTTGAAGTTTGCAGCTCCAGGAGAATGGATGCTTATTAAGTCCTAGAAGAAACAGAGTGGGAAGGACCTTATCAGATGTTACAGATGACTAAGACTACAGTCTGGAGGCTGAGAACAACAGGCTTAAAGGACCTGTGGAGGAACCTCAAGAATGGACTGTTAAGGACAATTTATAACCTCTAACATTGCCTTTGCAATTAGGAATGTTTTGTTGGAGGGGAGATTAATTTGCTTAGAGGAATTTTTAATATTGGTATTGTACCTGTTATTTATATTTCTAGAAATGAGGGGCTCCTTGATTGGAGGAAGTTGAATTAACATTTTTTTAGGATGAAGAATTCTGATAGGGTTCTTTAATGTAAAATTAGAATATTCTAAATTCTATGTGAGTTTTAATTGATTTTATTGAGCCATTTTAAAGATGTTCCCATTGCTTAAAGAGATTCTGAGAACAGTAGTCACTTTGAACATGGTTAATATGTGAACATGTTTTGATACAGATTGGTTATTGAGCATCTTAAAGCAAAATGATTTGTGTAATGCTGAATTTAAAATCCAGCTACTTAGATGTAAAAATGTGAACTTTCTAGGATGAATATATTATTGTTGTCAATGTAAGATTATAGTAATACTTATTTAGGATACATGATCCTAGAGAGTTAAATGTACCTGAAGCTTTGATTAATTAGACTTACTAATGAAACTATAGCTGATATTATTTGGAGTTTTGAATCTAAGTATGATTGTCTGATGGATAATTAAGCCAGTAATCCACCATCTGAAAGGAATATGCCAGATGCTATTCAGAGGAATGTGATCCTGAATTGTTACAGATGAAGGTTAGTATCTGGGCAAGAGTTGGGAGGACAACCTTGGCCTCCATTTAATATGAGATCCTTCTGACTCAGTTTCCCGGTAGTGTTCCTTTGAATAACACCTGATTATTCCTGAGTCTGGCCATAATGTGGAATTGTTATTGCATACAATTAGTTAAGGATGTTTTATCCTGTCATGTGTGCTCTCAGGCTGAGGCCTGAAGGACCAGTTTTTGATTATAATCATGTCCCTGCTTTTTCTTCTTATAGCAAATTTCTATAATCAGGATAAGTATTCAGTAGAAATTATAAGCACAGTTCAAGTATGTAACATCTTGCAGTTTCCTATCTGTAAATATGTAGTCATTATATCCTAAATAAATGAGTTTTTAGCCTAATCATCTTATTTGTTGCTAGATGCATTTATATCTGTTTCTTTTAGCATTTTGTTGTTGCTGACTTACATGATAGGCATTTTTATTTGTGAAAGATTATCTACTTCAATTACTAGAGACACAAATGGTTGGGATGACAGATGGCCCCAGATGGGAATTGGGTGTACAGAACCCCTATCTGTATGCTGAATAGGCTCATTAGACTTTAGGCCATAGTAAAAATAATTATTAATCAGATGACAAAGGCACTGGATTTGTTAGCAGACCAGGCCATTCAGACTAGATTGGTATTAGACTACTCATTCATTGGCTGAAGAAGATAAGAGTTTTGTAGGAAATAAAATTTTTGCTGTGTGAAAATTGTTGATAATGGTCAGATAGTGAAGGAAATTGCCAAAGACATCAGAAAATTGGCCCATGTCCTATTCCAGACCTGGTCCTCACTGATGTGATCTATGATGTGGGGTTTGGTCCCCAAAAGTTTAGGGTTCAGTCATGTAAAGAATTCACAATGGCCTTTCTCTTTAGCAAAAGGTAGATTTAATTGGGGGAACAGGTTGCAGACAAAATGAAGGGATGGTAAACATGAAATAGAGCTGGGAGAGCATAGGAAAGACAAGTTTCTCAGTGGAATTCACAATTACACAGTAAAAAGGGAGTACCTCATGAGTTGGTGCATGTCCTTAGCTGGCAGATTAAATCCCAAAAGGAACTTAGTACCCTAAAAAAGTTAGCTGAAAGGAGGAGAAATGGGGGTGAGAAGTATGTTGAAGTGGGGGGAGACACCACATGGCATGGGGGAAGGGAAAAGACACTGTAAGGCAGAATGCCATGGTGGGCTGACCCAAGGGAAGGCAGAAACCATGGGATGGCCCACAAATCAGTTTTGTAAGCCGAGATTTCCACAAGGGAAAAGATCGAACAACTTGGAGAGGGAGGTCCAGGACCTTTAGAGAGTGGGATCAAGGAATCAAACTGAAAACAGGTTATTTGGTTCCTGACGAGGATGGGCTCCAATAAAGAAAAAGGACAAACCAGATCCAGAGGAAACAGAGACTGAGAATAAGATGGTTGAGAGATCTACAAAGGTTAATAAATAAAGAGGAGGGATTGTATGGGATAAACTGAGTAAAGCTCTCTCATGGGAATATGGCCTTGAGATCTAGCTAAATAAATTTAGCTAGAGCTAAAAAAGCTGCAGGTGTATGATTGTCTTGGATGAGCATTTCTCCTCCTGTTTTCCCTACCTCTTAATTAGCATTTAAGCACTTCTTTTAAAGGCAAGGATGGCTTTGGGAATTCAGGTAACAGAATTCTCTCATCCAAGAATGCTTGTATAGCAGGTCTCTAGGAAATTTAAATTAAGAGTTTGTTACTAGAATTCTTTTGTTTCTGGGATACACTTCTTTGTTTAGAGTGTAAACCTGGACTCCTCCAGACAAGGGGGAAAAAAAACCAGGGGAAGTAGGCTTCTGATTCAGGGTCTATTTAATCTTAATTTGCAGTTAGTGCTTTATATTCCTCTGACACCTTGTCTACTGGGAGCTACCCTTTCTTGTGAGACTGGTCCTCGAAAGTCTGATTTTAATTTGGGTAAGAGTCACCGTCTCATACACTCCTTAACTTGGAAAATAAGTGTGCAAATTCTTTTGCTAAACTCACAACACCGACCAGGGGGACCCTAATGTTGTTGGGGTGTCTTTTTCTTCAACATACAGATATATGTACATATATTATGTATTCTATATATTTACATATGTACACTTATATTACATTCACTGTAGGAAATGATGAATACAAAGAACTGCTGCACAAGGAAGTGACGTCTTTCAATATCATTATGTTGACAGAGGTACTGATAAAAATTGATTCCTGAAGCAAGCAGGAAGAAAGCTACTAATGGAGATCAGTTTAGTTCTGTGGACCCACCCTCTAAAGGTAATCCTGTCAGAAATCCAAGTTAGGCTAAATTTTCCCTATAAAACAACTTACAGCCCATGGCTTTGCTACGATCTTCCTTTAGGTCAGTCCACCACAGCACTTGCCTTGTGGTACCTCTCCTACCTCCACTCTGCTTCCCAACCCCACTTCCCCTTACAGCTATCTAACTCTTTTGGGGTGCTAAGTCCCTTTCAGGATTTAGCCTGCCAACTGAGGAGGACATACCCGCCTCCTGGGGTGCTCCCTTCCTACTGGGTAATTATGAGTTCTACCCACACTTGTCTTTTATACTCTCTCCCACTCGATTTCATATTTACATTCCTGGTGTCTATTGTATCCCTTCATTTTGTCTGTAACCTCTTCCCTAAATAAATCTATCTTTTGCCAAAGAGAATGGCCATTGTGAATTCTTCACATGACTGAATCCCAACTTTGATGTCTACCATCAATTAGTGCCAAACCCTACACCATAGATCACATCACAACAATGGAAATAGAAATAACAATCAAAATTGAATGCTGTAAAGTTGTAATGACTAAGCCTGGTCACCAATATGTGTGTGTATCCATAGCTATATCTATATTTGGTGGCTAGGTATAATCATTTATAGATAGGTTCATCTATATAATACAGGTTCCTTAAGGAGATAAGGAAGATAGGTATAAAATATTACATATAATATCAAACTTTTTTCAATGTTTTGCAGAAGTTTTTCTTTTTTCTTTTTTTGCTATAAAGGATGGCTCATTGTGAAGGGGGAGGAAGAAATGGTTCACTGGGAATTTATTTTACAAAAATGGGTTTATGCTGAGACAAAACAGTCACTGGTTCCATAAAGCCAAAACTCCTATTGCTAAGATTTTGCAGAATCTTTCCTCCTTCTATCTATCTACCCTTTGACACTATATATAATCATTTGTTTTTAAAAGAAATATCCCAGTGAGTAGAGGAGATCCTCCCAAAGAGGTCACCACACTGCTTCTACTTCCTGCCAAATATAAAAGGAGATTTTATTCACTGTTTTGGCCATACTCTGGCTAAAATTTTTCCTGAGTGATCTCTCTCCCAAATTACCTTTTTTCTTTTTTCTTTCTTTTTTTTTTTTTTGCATTTATTACCTTTATGTTTATTCTGCATATTATCTCTATTCCCTTAATTAAAATGAAAGCTCATTATGAGTAGGGATACAAAGTAATTGTGTTCATATCTTCAGCAACTAAGGTAGAGTCTACAACACAGTAGGACATAGTGTAATGTCCACAACTGAATTCTTTTAAGATCTGCCCCAAGGAACTTTCTTCTCACTGCTTCTTCATTTCTCTGAAAGGCAACATTGTATCCATTTTATTAGTAAGTGAAAGCATCTCGGAATGAAAGGATAAATCCAGCCATCCACACACTAAGGACCTAAATCTTTCTTTTACTCTCACCAGTCCTTCTGGAGACTTGAGGGCAGTTAATAAATCTGAGTGCTGGGAGATTTCCATAAGGAGAAACCCTTGAGCACCGAGTTGAAAAGTTGAAAAACTGCTGCTGAACAGTGCCACTGTGTGAGCTCTCATTCAGCTAGTTTGACACTTAGATGAAGGGTCCCCTGCAGATTTAGCTAAAAAAGTAAAATCGCAATCTGAAGCCAACAATTTTATTCCACAGAGCTGCCAGCTTTCAGAAGCTCAATGTGGTAGAGAAGAGAAGGAAGGGGTAGGAGGCTCATATCCTTTTCAAGTCCTTCATAAAAATAAAATGATTAAGTGGAGTCGGGGGACAATAGAAAAAAGGAGGGAAAAAACAACTTTACCTGAAAATTGTTGTATATTTAAAAGGAATAACAAGTTGTGCATAATAGATTAGTAGTTTCATGTACAATCTTTTATTATTATTATTATTGTACTATGTTGTGGAAATGTTTGCTTTATTCCCTAAAGATGTATTAATGTAATTTCGAAAGGGGAAGAAATGAAATGGTTATTTTAAATGCAAGTCACAGCAGTGAGGCCTTGAACAATTTACAAGTTAATTGTGAATGCTGGTCAGTGGCAAATAAAGAACAGGAGGAGCAGGAAAGGGAAGATGAGAGGAACTGGGGGAACAGTCATTAATAAAAGGATCTGAGGTTGCTAAGAAGGCATTAGCCAACAGAAATATTTCCCTCCTCAAAAAAGTTATTTCCATGTTTGTTTTTTAAAATATTGCCCCTAAATCCCTTCTATTAAATAACAAAGTCACCAGTTACCTGAAACATGGAGGAGTGTTATATAAGGAGCTGTTCCCAGCTTGCACTTTGTAGTCCAAAACAGATGGGCATTCTTTCAGTGCAAATCCCAGTAAGTCCTCCCGCACGATCACTATGGTGACCCCTGCAGAGCCCACGTTCTTCTGAGCACCAGCAAAAATCACACCAAACTTTAAAAAAAAAAAAAAAAAAAAGACAGTTATAAGAAATGATGCAATGGAAGAATCTGAAGCAGGTTTTTGATCTAGATCTTCTGATTCCATGGTATGGCACTCCATTTACCAAATCAAGGTGGCCTCTCCCTGTTCAGTTGTGAAGTTAAGTAAATTTCTGAACCCACTTTTTATTGGTATGCCTTTATTTCCAAATTACATCTATATATGACCAATTATCAGAAGGTAAATGTATAGCAAATTTCAGAGACCTATGTGTTTTGTTTTCAACAAATAATCTAAGCACCTATATAAGTGAACTCAGATTAATTATAAATATATATCTTTATGTTACCTTCCTGCTTCCTCAAAGTATCAAAAAGAGGCCTTGTTCCTTTTGATAATGTTTTAATATCCTTCCTCTGCTTATATATGTTTTCTTATTGCTCCTCATAGAAAAAGTGTTTTGTGTTCCCTTTAGACAAGTGTAAAAAGCATTAGTTCTATGCAACCAGGATGCTTAAGGCTAAAGTGGCCCAGGCCAGAAACAGAGATGTTTAACACTCTTATGGTAATCAGTATTGGACCAAGCATGAATAGTCAGTGAATTTCTAGTCTAAGAAGAGGAAGACGAAGGGGAGGAAGGGAAGAAAAAAAGAAAAGAGAGAGCAACAAAGGGAAGAAAGAAAAAATAAAGGGAGGAAAGAAAAAAAAGGAAAAAGAAAAGAAGAAAATCATTAAGACTGGGCTTCCCAAAATGGTATTTTTTGGTACTGTACCTTAGAAACATCCACTGGTTTAGATAAGAAATTGGAAGACATGTCACAGACCAGGACTGCTCCTTTGACATCAGGTACAAAATCAAACTCCACACCATGGACAGTTTCATTTGCACAGTAATACACATAAGATGCATCTGGGTTGAGATTCCAGGTACTTGCATCAGGAATCTCTAACATTAAAAGAAAAAAAAGATAGGGTCCCATTTTTACTTTATTGGCTCATATTTTTTCCTTTTTGGTGAAGGAGAGATTCACAAATCCTTCAGCAGAGTAAGTATAAATATGTCAATCTACCTCCTACAACATGAGGGGTGTTATTTAGTCAATAAGCATTTATGCTTCCCCTAGGGTGGGAAACCAGAGCTAGTACCCCTTCCAAAGTACACGACCTATCATATTGTAAACAAGCAAATGTACAAAAGGGATATAAAGAAAGGCAAAAAACAGTTTCTGCCCTCAAGGAGTTCATATTCCAATGGAGAAGACAATATGTGAATAAACAAGCATATACAAAGGGCTTGCTCAATTCATTTTAGACTTTAGCATTCCTGTCATTCCTACAAGAATGTTCTAATCTTTTGAAATCATCCTAGTTACCTTCTTTCCATTTTTCATACATTTATTTTTAAAATCTGACCTGGATAATGAGCTTCCTATGCAGGCATATTGGTTCCTTAAAAAATAATGAACCTCCATTTTTCTTCACTGGATTCATTTATGTTTATGTAGTCAGAACCTTATTACAAAACATTCTATACCCAAATTATACGATACTCATATTTTAAAATAATTTCTATCCTAAATAATAATAATCACCATCCTAAAGAATACTTTGCACTCATCCTTTACAGGACAGAATAATTTTCAATAAGCAGATGCTTTAAGAAGCTTAAAAGGTTCATTCACCAATCAGAATTTAATGAAAATATATCTGATAACAAGGAGAAGTAATTAAAAATCCCTGGGTTGTCCTAAAACATGAAAGATTCACTGGCCAGAAACAACATGTGAAGTAAAGGGTTTTTTTGTACTTTTCTGCCCTGAACTCAACCCCAATCACTTACTTGTATATCTCTCAAGTTTGGGATGAACAATATTAACAGTAGCAAACTTTTTGGCCTCTTCAGCTGCCTTGGCAGACCAAGCTCCAGTCACTACATAATCTGCACACCTTCCTTCTTTGAGTCCAATCAAGTTTAAGGGTACAGCACTAAACTGGCCAGATCCACCTCCTTGCACAAAAATCACCTTGTAGTTGTCAGGAATATTTCTGTGTCAAAGCAGAGGTAATAAAATTTAATACAAAGCAACATCAGGTAAGGGATTATTATTGAGTTACTTATAAAGTGTTTATGTGTGATGCATGTAATAAAAAGGACACTGAACTGGGATTTGAGAGAATAAACTCTACTTTCTGTGACATTAAATAGCTGTGAGACACTAAGCTCCTTCTCCTCTGTTTCTTCCTCTATAAAAATGAGGAAGCTAAGAGAGTATTTCTAAGGTCCCATTCTCCTTTATCACATTAAATAGAATAAAAAAATCTGCATAGTAAAATTACCTTCCATGTGATTAATTTGGTTATATTCTCAATTTCATCAGGTATTCCTTGCATACATATGTGTGTGTGTGTGTGTGTGTGTG
Source organism: Sminthopsis crassicaudata (assembly GCF_048593235.1). Lineage (NCBI taxonomy): Eukaryota > Metazoa > Chordata > Mammalia > Dasyuromorphia > Dasyuridae > Sminthopsis > Sminthopsis crassicaudata. Next base: position 408,831,074 of record NC_133617.1, on the reverse strand, counting down.
TGTGTGTGTGTGTGTGTGTGTATATATCAAGCAAATTTCCCTGTATTCACTAGAGAAACAAGGGGTTTCAGTATACTACATAAAATATTACAACATTCCTCTTTATCTTGGCAGGTTAAAAATATGCCAGAAAATCAATGACTGTATGTATACATATTATTATCTTTCTTCAAACAATCTACTGAAGGACAAAAAATCTCCATGGCATCAGAAATCTTCAAAACACCAGAAACAGTGAAAGACTTTTATAAGTGAAACTATTAATTATTCTATATAATTCATAAAATATAAGGCCCTATTTGAAAATAAACAAAATATTGTTCAACCTCAGCTCTCTCAAATGAAAAACAGCTCTGGAGAATCCTCATAAGGTTAAGAACAGGGAAAAGAAGTCACTAAGTATGTGTAGTGCATTAAATAATAACAATTAAGTGTTTAAAAATAAAACTTACAGCAATTCTCGCGCCAGATTCTCTGTTGTTTTTACAATTTTAGCAAAATCAGGTGATCTATGGCTCATTTCTGTGGAAAGTAGAAAAAATCAGAAGAAATTTTGATAAATACATACAAATGAAAGATTCCAGCTATAATGCATCTTTAATTATGGAAAAATTAGATTGTGCCTAATTGGATTCAAGTTTAACAATTTTCCAAACCTGAAAAGTCTCAAAAAATAGAGGAATCTTACCAAGAACACTAATTCCAAGTCCTTTGTAGTTTAATAACTCTTTCTGTGCTTCTAGCAATACCTGTAGGAAAAATGGAAAATTTCTTCATAAGGGCATCTGTATGTATACATCTCTAAATCAAGTAACAGACTCAAAGACCCACATGTAGAAGACATACAAAATATTAACATATCTGGTTTAAATAAAGAAGCATTTAGCTCAGAAGGGATTGTGTCTAAATAGTATGTAAGTGGTGGAGAACCCTTATCTATATCATTTGCTGATTTCTACTTTTGCAACTCACCCAAAAGTTAAAATTTTAATTTTCAGATGAGATTAATGTTACCTTTTTCTTAAGGCATGAATTCACTTAAGATATAAATTATCACTATCCCTCAATCTCTCAATGTGGCTGAGAGTACACCAGGACTGGAGTCAAGAGGACTCCATCTTCCTGAAATCAAATCTGGCCTCACACACTTAGTAGCAGTTTGACTCCGAGCAATCACTTAACTTTCTTTGCCTCAGTTTCCTCTCTGTAACATGAGCTGGAGAAGGAAATGGCAAACCATTTCAATATATTAGCAATGAAAACTCCAATTGGGATCACTAAAGGTCAGACATCACTGAAAAACTGTAAAGCCGGAGAAATTGAGGCAAGACAGAGATTAGAGAATTCTTAATATCTTGTTTGAAAGGGAGAGATTGCATCCCCCCTTCCCCCCGGCCTGATGTCCAAAGCAGCCAGCACCTAACGTGTGCTTCCAAGGAAGTATATACACACACATGTGGCTCAGCTACAGGGGTAGACTGAGGCAGGGACGGAGTCAGAGCACTGAAACCAGGAAGGGACGATCAATCCGGTTCTGAAAGGGTGGGGGAGGCACTGGACATTCTGATAAGATGGGACCAAGAAGAACAATGACAGGATGGGGGGGGGGGGATAGGACCATAAATTCTAACAAACTGGGAGTTAAGGAGGTGTCCAGTTTAGAACCAGAAGTCGAGACTCCCCCTTATCTTGAGTTTACACATTGACAATTTATAACCTTAGAGTAAGTAGCCCTGAGTTATATCAGTCTTAATGAACTGGAGTGGATGGAGGGTTAGGGTTAGGGGATTGAGGCAGAACAATTAAGGAAACTGAGGCAGGACCAATTAGGGAAACTGAGTCAGGGCAATAAAAGGGAACTGTGGCACAACAAAACAACTGAACATGGACAATGACTTTAAATGAGCATACTGAAATTTTAACAATCTGTTCTAGCCTGAGTTGGCTCCAGGATACTCTTGGATAAACCAAGCTTGTCTTAATATCCAGAAGCTAACCCTTCCCACTTTATCCTGACTATCCTTTTTAAAGTTTAATTGTTTTTTTTTCTGATTATACATGTATATAAACTTTTTAAATACACATTTTTAATGAATCATGTTGAAAGAGGAGAAAAATCAGAAAAAGGAAAAACAGACTAAAAAAAACAACAATAAAAAGTGAACAGCATGTGAACTATCCTTTCAATTTACAGGATTTAGAACCAGAAAGAAGCTTGGAGATCATTCTTTAAAACTTTCCTAAAGAAAGTGAACAGGACTTCCGGCCAAGATGGCGGCGTGGAGGCAGACAGCTGCTTGAGCTCCTCGTTTTCTCTCAGAACTTACTTCATGACAAGCCTCTGACTTAATGCTTGACCCAGAAAGAAATCCACAGATCATCACCAAGAGAAGACATCCTTGAAAGTCGCCAGAAAAGGTCTGTGTTTGTTCGGGGGAGGGTCAATCAGACTGGGCGCAGACTGAGGGCAGGCAGCCAGAGCAAGACAGGCAGCTCACACAGCTCAGACCGGAGGGGGAGGGGTACGATCTCTGCCATTTCTGTGAAAGGGCTTTTGCCCCAGTGTGGATGCTCCGTCTTGGCAGCAAGCCAGGAGTGGTGGAGAGGGTGTAAACACCGGAGGTGAAGATTAAAACCCCAGAAAGCCAGCGTCTCTCAGAGCCCGGCCACCCCCAACCCCCACCTGGACTGACTCGGTGCGTTCTCAGAGCCTCAGAGCGCAGACTCAGTACAGTCATTGCTGTTCTGTTAGTGGCTCTCTGCTGCCCTACCCCCAGTCTGTAGAGGAAGCCCATTAATACCATCCAGCCCCATCCCCCGCAAAACAGACCAATTGTTTCTCTTGTCAGTTTGTTTTCTTTGATTCCTACTCTGACAAAATGAACAAAAAATTCAAAAGGGCTCTAACCATTGACAGCTTCTGTGTGGAGAGGGAGCAGACTTCAAATGCTGAGGAGACTAGGAACAGACTGTCCCCAGATGTATCCCCTGGGAGGGATATAAGCTGCTCCTCAATACAAAAGAACCTCATAGAGGAAATCAAAAAGGCTCTCACAAGAGAGCTGGAAGAGACATGGGAAAAGGAAAGGGAAGCTTGGCAAGAGAGCCTGGAGAAGTCATCCCATGCATTCAAAGACAGAGTGGATAAAGAAATCAAATCATTGAGAAACAAGATTAGTGAGCTGGAAAGGTAAACAACTCCAAGGAAAACAGGATTAGTGAGCTGGAAAAGGTAAACAACTCCAAGGAAAACAGGATTAGAGAGCTGGAAAAAGAAATCAGCTCTCTAAAAAATAAAATGGATAAAATGGAAAAAAATTCCATAGAAGATAAAAACTCAATTGGACAATTACAAAGAGATATAAAAAAAGTGAGTGAAGAAAATACATCATTGAAAATGAGACTGGAACAAGTGGAAATGAATGACTCAAGGAGAAACCAAGAGGGAGTCAAGCAAAACCAGAGAAATGAAACAATTGAAAAGACTGTCAAGTACCTTACCAGAAAGACAACAGACCTGGAAAACAGATCCAGGAGAGACAATTTGAGAATAATCGGACTCCCTGAAAAATGGGAGGAAAAAAAGAGCTTGGACACCATTTTCGAGGAAATTATCAAAGAGAACTGCCCAGACATTCTGGAAACAGAGGGTAAAATAGACATTGAGAAAATTCATCAATCACCTACTGAAAGGGACCCTAAAATCAAAACGCCAAGAAATATAGTGGCCAAGTTCAAGAACCATCAGACAAAGGAAAAGATATTGGAAGCTGCTAGAAAAAAACAATTCAGATATGGAGGATCCACAATAAGGATAACACAGGATCTAGCAGCGTCCACATTAAAAGAACGCAGGGCCTGGAACATGATATTCCGAAAGGCTAAGGAACTTGGTATGCAGCCAAGAATAACTTACCCAGCAAGAATGAGCATCGTTTTCCAGGGAAGAAGATGGACATTTAACGAAATAAATGAATTCCATCTATTTTTGATGAAAAAACCAGACCTACATAAAAGGTTTGATCTTCAAATACAGAACTCAAGAGACTTCTAAAAAAGGTAAAAAGAAATCTTGAGAACTATACTTCTGTCAAAAAAATATGTAAAGAACATATGTACAATTTGTCTTAGAAACTAGAGGTGGAAAGGAGATTATATCATAAAAAAGTGTAAAGTGGTGGTACTACATCTCATGAAGAGGCAAAGGTAACCTATTATATCTGAGAGAAAGAAAGGAGGGAGATGAACATAGCGTGTATCAATAGACATATTCGATTTATGGTGAAACTTCTTCCACTTCATTGAAAAGTGAAAGGGAAGGAGTAAGCTAAGGGGAAGGGAATACAGAAATTTCGAGGAAAAGGGGTAAAATAAGGGGAGGATCTTTAAGGTGGGGGAGGGATCCTAAAAAGGGAGGGCTGTGAAAAGCAAGTGGTGTTTACCAGTTTAATACTGGATAGGAGGGTAAGAGGGAAGGAAAGGGGAAAAGCATAAGCAGGGGTTAATAGGATGGCAAGCAATATAGAATTAGTCCTTCTAACCATAAATGTGAATGGGGCAAACTGCCTCATAAAGAGGAAGCAGTTAGCAGACTGGATTAAAAGTCAGAATCCTACTATATGTTGTTTACAGGAAACACACCTGAAACAGGGTGAGACATTCAAACTAAAAGTAAAAGGGTGGAGCAGAATCTATTATGCTTCAGGCAAAACCAAAAAAGCAGGAGTAGCCATCCTCATCTCAGATCAAGCAAAAACAAATATTGATCTAATTAAAAGAGATAAGGAAGGGCATTATAAAGGGAAGCATCAATAGTGAAGCAGTATCAATATTAAACATGTATGCACCAAGTGGTGCAGCATCTAAATTCTTAAAAGAGAAATTAAGAGAGCTGCAAGAGGAAATAGATAGCAAAACTATAATAGCGGGAGATCTCAACCTTGCACTATCAGAATTAGATAAATCAAACCACAAAATAAATAAGAAAGAAGTCAAAGAGGTAAATAGAATACTAGAAAAGTTTAATATGATAGATCTTTGGCGAAAGCTAAATGGAGACAGAAAGGAATATACTTTCTTCTCAGCAGTTCATGGAACCTATACAAAAATTGATCATATACTAGGGCATAAAAACCTCAAAATCAAATGCAGTAAGGCAGAAATAGTAAATGCATCCTTTTCGGACCATAATGCAATCAAAATAACATTTAATAAAAAGCCAGGGGAAAATAGACCAAAAAATAATTGGAAACTAAATAATCTTATACTAAAGAATGATTGGGTAAAACAGCAAACCATAGACATAATTAATAACTTCACCCAAGAAAATGACAATAATGAGACATCATACCAAAATGTGTGGGATACAGCCAAAGCAGTAATTAGGGGAAGTTTTATATCTCTACAGGCCTACTTGCATAAAAGAGAGAAAGAGAGGGCCAACGAATTGGGTTTACAACTAAAATTGCTAGAAAAGGAACAAATTAAAAACCCCCAGACGAACACAAAACTTGAAATTCAAAAAATAAAAGGTGAGATTAATAAAATTGAAAGTAAAAAAACTATTGAATTAATTAATAAAACTAAGAGTTGGTTCTATGAAAAAACCAACAAAATAGACAAACCCTTAGTAAACCTGATTAAAAAAAGGAAAGAGAAAAAGCAAATTGATAGTCTTGAAAATGAAAAGGGTGAACTCACCACTAATGAAGAGGAAATTAGAATAATTAGGAGCTACTTTGCTCAACTTTATGCCGATAAATTCGATAACTTAAATGAAATGGAAGAATACCTTCAAAAATATAGCTTGCCCAGATTAACAGAGGAAGAAGTAAGTAGTCTAAATAGTCCCATCTCAGAAAAAGAAATAGACCAAGCTATTAGCCAACTTCCTAAGAAAAAGTCCCCAGGACCAGATGGATTTACAGGTGAATTCTACCAAACATTTAAAGAACAACTAACTCCAATGCTATGTAAACTATTTGAAAAAATAGGGATTGAAGGAGTCCTACCAAATTCCTTCTATGACACAGACATGGTACTGATACCTAAACCAGGTAGATCGAAAACTGAGAAAGAAAACTATAGACCAATTTCCTTAATGAATATTGATGCTAAAATCTTAAATAAGATATTAGCAAATAGACTTCAGAAAATCATCCCCAGGATAATACACTACGACCAAGTGGGATTTATACCAGGAATGCAGGGCTGGTTTAATATTAGGAAAACTATTAGTATAATTGACCATATTAATAATCAAATTAATAAAAACCATATGATCATCTCAATAGATGCAGAAAAGGCATTTGATAAAATCCAACATCCATTCCTACTAAAAACGCTTGAGAGTATAGGAATAAATGGACTATTCCTTAAAATAATAAGGAGCATATATTTAAAACCTTCAGTAAACATCATATGTAATGCTGATAAACTAGAACCTTTCCCTGTAAGATCAGGAGTGAAACAAGGTTGCCCACTATCACCATTACTATTCAATATAGTACTAGAAACGCTAGCCTTGGCAATAAGAGCCGAGAAAGAGATCCAAGGAATTAGAGTAGGAAATGAAGAAATCAAATTGTCACTTGACATGATGGTATACTTAGAGAACCCCAAAGACTCTGCTAAAAAGCTATTAGAAATAATTCAGAATTTTAGCAAAGTCGCAGGATACAAAATAAATCCACATAAATCCTCAGGATTTTTATACATTACCAACACAATCCAACAGCAAGAGATACAAAGAGAAATTCCATTCAAAATAACAGTCGATAGTATCAAATATTTGGGAATATATCTACCAAAGGAGAGTCAGGAATTATATGAGCAAAATTACAAAACACTTGCCACAAAAATAAAGTCAGATTTAAATAATTGGAAAGACATTCAATGTTCTTGGATAGGCCGAGCGAATATAATAAAGATGACAATACTCCCCAAACTAATCTATTTATTTAGTGCTATACCAATCAGACTCCCAAGAAACTATTTTAATGACCTAGAAAAAATAACAACAAAATTCATATGGAAGAATAAAAGGTCGAGAATTGCAAGGGAACTAATGAAAAAAAAGTCAGAGGAAGGTGGTCTAAGTGTACCTGATTTAAAGCTATATTATAAAGCAACAGTCACCAAAACCATTTGGTATTGGCTAAGATATAGACTAGTTGATCAGTGGCATAGGTTAGGTTCACAGGACAAGATAGTGAATAAAAATAGCAATCTAATCTTTGACAAACCCAAAGATCCCAAATTTTGGGATAAGAATTCATTATTTGACAAAAACTGCTGGGAAAACTGGAAATTAGTATGGCAAAAACTAGACCTGGACCCACATTTAACACCACATACTAAGATTAGATCAAAATGGGTCCAAGATTTAGGCATAAAGAACGAAATCATAAATAAATTGGAGGAACATGGGATGGTTTACCTCTCAGACTTGTGGAGGAGGAAGGAGTTTGTGTCCAAGGGAGAACTAGAGACCATTATTGATCACAAAATAGAACATTTTGATTACACCAAATTAAAAAGTTTCTGCACAAACAAAACTAATGCAAACAAGATTAGAAGGGAAGTAACAAATTGGGAAAACATTTTTACAGTTAAAGGTTATGATAAAGGCCTCATCTCCAAAATATACAGAGAATTGACTTTAATTTATAAGAAATCAAGCCATTCTCCAATTGATAAATGGTCAAAGGATATGAACAGACAATTTTCAGATGATGAAATTAAAACTATTTCCACTCATATGAAAGAGTGTTCCAAATCACTATTGATCAGAGAAATGCAAATTAAGACAACTCTGAGGTATCATTACACACCTGTCAGATTGGCTAAGATGACAGGAACAAATAACGATGAATGTTGGAGGGGCTATGGGAAAACTGGGACACTGATGCATTGTTGGTGGAGTTGTGAAAGAATCCAACCATTCTGGAGAGCAATCTGGAATTATGCCCAAAAAGTTATCAAAATGTGCATACCCTTTGACCTACTACTACTGGGCTTATACCCCAAGGAACTACTAGAGAAGGGAAATTCGGTTCTACACACATATATTGTATCTAAATTATACTGTAATATATTTAACATATATAAGACTGCTTGCCATCTGGGGGAGGGGGTTGGGGGAGGAAGGGAAAAAATCTGAATAGAAGTAAGTGCAAGGGATAATGTTGTAAAAAATTACCCATGCATATGTACTGTCAAAAAATGTTATAATTATTATAATAATTATTATAATAATTCCTGAGGCACTAAAAAAAGAAAGTGAACAATTTCGGTTAAACTAAAAGAGATTTAACACTTTATTTTATACATTGTAGGGAAGGGTACTCTTTAAGGCAAACAGAACTACTAAATACTAAATACTAGAACTACATTCCAAAAATACTGATAGACAGGTAAACTTGGAGCAAAAAAGTCCCCTGTTCAGCAAAAAAATCTTCCCTAATCACTTACATGCAGTATCTGCCTCCTGTACTTTGGAGTTCACCAGAGTTCATTTGCCACATAACATGATCTGATGATACAGGGAACAAAGACATGGGCTGGTGGTAAAAGTGCTGACCACACTAAACTATCATGGGGGCATGGTGGCCAAAGGCAGACTAGCTCTGATTTCTGCTTATACAATTCACCCTGAAGTTGACATTTTAATTCTCATATGACATTGATGCTATATTTTTCTTAAGACATGAATTCACTACTCTGGGAGATGACTATGAACCACTACACCGAATTCCCAATTCCTCTATTTTTGTCACCTGTATTTTGGATTTCTTTCACAGGCTAAATGTACACTATTTCAAAGTCTAATTCTCTTTGTACAGCAAAATAACTGTTTGGACATGTATACATATATTGTATTTAATTATTATACTTTAACACATTAATTAATTATACTTTAACACATGTAACATGTATTGGTCAATCTGCCATCTGGGGGGGGGGGAGGAGGAGGGGAAAAGTTGGAACAAAAGGTTTGGCAATTGTCAACGTTGTAAAATTACCTATGCATATTTCTTGTAAATAAAAAGCTATAATAAAAAAAAGACATGAATTCACTTAGCTATAAGCTATGGTTTTATTGGATTGTTTTTTTGTTTTTTGTTTTTTTAACAAACTGACACCAATACTTAAAAAAAAAACAAAAAAACTCATAGACATTTGTTGATAGGTCTTTTTGTAGAGGTAAGAACAGTAAAGTAAGTGGATGCCCATCAGTTGGGGAATAACTGAATAAGTAATGGTATATGAGTGTTATGGAATATTATCATTCTATAAAAAACTTACATGAAGTGATGCTAAATGAAATGAGTATAATCAAGAGAACATTGTACACAACAAGATTACGTGATCAACTCTGATGGATGTAACTCTTTTCAACAATGAGGTGATTTAGGCCAATTCCAATAGTTTTGTGATGGAGAGAACCAGAAAGAGAACTTTGGGAACTGAATGTGGATTATAACATGGTCTTTTCCTCTTTTTTTGTTGTTTACTTGCTTTTTCCCCCTCATTTTTTTTTAACTTTTTGAGTTGATTTTTCTTGTGCAGCATGATAAATGCGGAAATATAAACATATTTAGAAGAACTGTACATGTTTAACCTATATAAGATTACTTGCTGTCTACCGGACAGAGGGAGGAAGAAAAATTTGGAGGGTGAATGTTGAAAACTATATTTGCATGTATCTTGAAAATAAAAAGCTATTTAAAAAAAAAAAACCTAAAGCAACCCAAGTTTTATTCACTGGGATATAATGATAGACTTCCCATTCTAAAATGGGAAAGTAATCCACAATTTTCCCAGAACAAAAGTTAAAAACTAATCATCCAATCAACTATAATGTGGTTTCTGTGTCTGTTTAAAAAAAAAAAAAAAAGTGGCTGAATTTGATTTGGGCAAGTGACAGCTTTGAGCATTTACTGAGTGACTTTGCCCAAGTTGTATGCTCTGCCTGAAATCTGGAGTTTACTCATTTGTATAAAAAGGCAATTGTACAAAGTGAGCTCCCATCATTTCTAGCACTTGATTACTTGATACACTGGAAAGAAGAGAAAGACAGATAGGTTCAAATTCCTGTGTAGTCTTGGACACCTAATATGTAAAAAAGATGGGAACTGAACTCTGAGGTCTTCTAACTCTGAATCAGAGTATTTGACCCAAAAAACTAATTTATTTTGATATCTGAGACCAATTAAAAATTATCACGGTAACCCTGATACATTTTAAAGATGTAAATAGTAGAGTAAGTAGAGACAGGATGGTCAGAGTCAAGCTATTCAATGTCAAGTGATTTGGTCACTTAATTAATGTCACTAGTAAGTTTCCCTGAATTAAGTGTCTTGCTCCTCTAACTTCATTTACATTAGGGAAAGGAGTTTCCATACCAAGAGTTCCCCATGTAGGTAAAATCATAGATCTAGAGGGAAAAAAAGACCAGAACAAAAAAGCCAACTGCAGCAAAGTGACTAGAAGCAATACTTAGAATTTATCTTCATAAAGAGTGCAAAATGCACATAAGCACAGAGAACTCCCCTTACAGGTTTAACTTCTTTCTGTGGGAACTCAACCGAATAACTTCAAATAAAAACATTTACTCAGACAACATGGTGAGAAGAGCAGGGGTTCAAGTTCCAAATTTGCTACTATTTGCCCTTGTAACTTTTATCTCTCTAAGCCTCAGTTTTCTCATCTGCAATGTAAGTGGACTGGACATTGTGAGGTCTAAGGTCTACTCTAGCCCTCATCACTGTAATCCCTCTGACTCACCAGGTCAAGGAGGCACACACCACTCTAATACTCAGCACCTTAAGTATCTGAGGAAGGAAGTTATTAATTTCTGAAATTCAGCATTTTTCTTGCTTCCTCACGGGATGAGGGTGACCCCTGGACTGTTGAAACAGCTATGCCGATAGAACAGATATTCTGATAGGCCCTACCAGGCTGGGAAGTATTCCAGTATAGCCCCAAACCCTATCTGAGGCTACAGACCAGAACCACATAAGAATGAATTTTTCAGATATAAGCAAGCTCTCACACCATCCACTAATTTATAGGGTAAAGAAAATCTGTGGAAATCACATTTAAATCACAAATCTTTGAATCTGTGCTCATAGCTCTAACTCTATGCTCCTATGTGCAGCTAAGCCCTTTTTCTTATATAAGGTTACAATTCTGGTAATAATTATACAAGTAAAATATTAAGTTTGTTATACAAATAATGCCCTGGAACGAAGTCATGTCCCACTCAACAAAAATGTTGCAAAAACTTCGACATAAAAATTAATAAGTACATGAGTCTGGCAGAGCCACTGAAGGTACTGTAAAAACTAAGGACAAAGTAAAGCCTGTTATCTTAGCCACCGGGAGGGTTTATCATTCACTAGCGGGACGTCATCCTCGGAGGAACCGCTCTGCGTCAAATTCTCTGGTCTTTCAAAATTGAGGACACTACAAAGCTAGGGTCTCACCTGTCATAGTTTTAAATCTTGTGGCTCAAAGGGGAGGAATGCTTCATAGCCAGGGCCTCAAGCTTAGACTGAACAATGAAAAGAACTATCAATGATCAACTATTGGACATGAGTTAATATACTGAAACACTGCAAAAGAATTAGCTGTTTTCTTCTTCAACACAAAAGAACTCATGCATTTGCTAAAATGTCGTTTTAAATTCTATTATTCCTTCCTTTTTTGTGTCCTAGTTTTTATGCTTTTTTTTTTAGTATGAACTTGGAGAACAGTTACATAGGCTAGGATGGGTGGGCGCAGCTGCGTTTCATGTTCCAAGTGATGAAGACATCACAGACCCTCTGGGGCAGGGGTTCTCAAACACAGGCAGCCGATGACGGCCCGCCGGGTTATGGCAAATGGGCCGAGGGGCGGAGACCGAGTGTGAGCGTCTGTTTTTACTGTAGTCCGGCCCTCCAACGTCCCAGGAACAGTGAAAAAGTCTGAAGACCACTGCGAGCGTTTGAAAATAAGGCACTTAGTTTTTTAGATGGACGCAGCAAAGGCTGGTCTGCACCTCCAAGAGGTTAAGAGTTTTTGTCCCAACAACAGACTCAGCACCTGGCTAGGTTCCAATTGTAATAATATTGGGACTCGTTAGTGCGCACCAGAAATTGCCCATCAGAGACCGTTTGTTCTTTTTTTCTTTCTTCTTTTTTTTTTTGGGGGGGGGGTGAGGGGTGGGGGTAGGTAGGGAGAGAACCAGTGATTTCCACAACTTAATGGGGGAAGCACTCTCACTAATGCTGCTAAAACAACTCTGGTTTCTCAGAGCTGCCCAGCCAGTCTGCCGTAGTCTAATCTTTCAAACTTCGGGGCCCATCTCCGCTCCTCCGGTTTAAATCATAATAAAAATCTATCAAGAGCAGCGGCTTGTCTTCAGGGCCTTTACCTGAAGAACTACAAGCAGTTTTCTTAACAGCCCGGGCAGTGGGGTTCAGAAGGTAAAGGGAACCCAAGTGTGACCCCCCCTCCAGACCACGAGAACACCCGTCCCTCCCGGCGTGGGGCAGTCTCACGGAGAGAGAGATTTGCCTTTGGAAATCTTCGATCAAACAAATTGCGGACCCTTTAAATTACATCCAAACAAAGCGCGGCGGAATTGTCCCACGCGCACACGGTAGGAAGTCGCTCCGAGATTCGCAACAATTGTAACAGGTACCGTTTGCACGTGGCTTCCCCTCTCCGAGCTGCGGCTGCAAACTCTGCACAGCGCCAGGCATGTCAGCACTAATAAGTGCTCAAAACCGACTAGCCCGGGACGGGAAAGAGGAGAAGCGGACGCTCAGTAGTCCCGATCGTGCGCCGCCCTTAGCAGCACTACACCGAGCCTCCCTTGTCACTCGCACGCGGCCCCGCACTGGCGCACCTCTCGGGTCCTCCCCCCTTCTCTCCTCAGCCACCATCCGTACCGCGCCACCCCACCCCCCAAGTTCACACAGGCAGGCGAACGAAGCTTGAAGGCCATCCTAAATCAGCCTGGGGGGGGCGAAGTTTGGGGGCGGGGGATGGGGGCGGGAGAGGAGGGGGCTGCAGACAACTCGACCAGACGCTGAATGCGCGCCCGGCCGGGCGGGGAGCCCGGGCAGCGGGTTAAGCAGCGGCCGCGAGGCGGTTCTGCAACATCGCTCCAGCTGCTACGGCGCCGATCGGGAATTGGCAATGGCCTTGACCTGCCAGCCTAGCTCTCCTATGCATTTCGAGCTCCTCTGAGCAAGGGCTCCGTGGGATAAAGGGGGGCATAGGGGCAACGTGGCGGGAAGCTCCGCTTTAGAGACTCCCGACTGCAAATGAAGATGCCAGCGAAGCTTAAAGCTGCCCTCCCCGGTCCTTCCTCCCATGCAAGAGCGCCTGACACTTACGGAACGGGGCAGCTTGGCGGGGCCCGGGCCAAAGTTGACCACCTGGCTCGGGGTGTCCATGGTGCTGAGCGCAGCGGCAACTGCAAGCACGAGAGTCAGGGAGCAGCAAGAGAAAGCGCGCCGCACGAGGATGTGGGCACCGAGTTCCTCACTGTCTGCTGCGAGTGCCCAGTCCGCGCCCCTCGAGCTTAGCGCTCAGCCCCGGCGGCCCTCCTTTTTCATTGGCTCCTCTCATCCACAGCCTCCCGAGGATTGGTGGGATCCGAGGCGGCTCGCCGTTTCATTGGCTAAGGAGACACGAGCTGACAGCGTGATCGCTTTCATCGCCTCCGCTCCCTCGGTTAAGTTTCCAGTGTCTTTTCTGTGCAAGGCTGGCTAGAGATTGCACCATCAGACCATGGTTAGGGGCGGTCCTGTTCTCGTTCTCCCGTCTTAAGCTCCCAGACTGTTTCTTTGTGCCAAAGAACCGAGAGAAACAGACTGCTGCAAACTAATCCCTGGTTGTTGTTGTTTAATGTGTTCTGGGGGTTGGGGAGTTATAAACTTGTGTTTGTCAATAAGTCGCTCTGCAAGGCGCATTTATTAAGCGCTGGTTAAACGTCATTCTCTTTGCTAAATGCTGGGGGAAAGGCAAAAACAGTTCTTTCCCCCGATAAGTTTACATGTTGATGAGGGAACTCCCCTGCATTCACAGGATCTTTGGCAGCGATCTGTACCCATAGTTAGATAACACAACTAACTTTATTAAGCTCTTACTTACCTTGGAGCTATGTCTGTATTCTTTTTTTTTAAAGAAATTCGGCACCTTTTTGAATTTAGGGGAAGGAGTAATAGAGCCTCTATTGCTTCGATTCAACCCTCAACTCTTGGAAAAATTGGGGGCGGGGCGGAATGGAAGGGCTATGGATGAAGGACAACACAACCTAAAAGAAACACTTGTCTTCTGGAAGGTGCTCCGTTTGCAATTAATAAAAAGAAAAGTAATTCTAAAATTCTTGCTTTGAAGCCCAGGAAGTAAACTCGTTTTAATTTCACTGTAATTTTTTTAGATACTTATTTATTATTGACTTTTTCTTTATTATTATTATTATCATCATTAAAACTTTTATTTTCAGAATATATGCACTGATTATTTTTCAACATTGATCCTTGCACAGCTTAGTATTCCAAATTTTCCCCTCCTTCCCCCCACCCTCTCCCCTAGATGGCAAGTAATCCAATATGTTATACATGTTAATATGTTAAATCCAATATGTGTAAACATATTTGTAAAATTATCTTGCTGCACAAGAAAGATCAGATCAAAAAGGAAAGAAAATGAATAAGAAAACAAAATGCAAATGAAGAACCACAAAAAGGGTGAGAATGTTATATTATGATCCATACTCAGTTCCTGCAGTCCTCTCTGTGGTGTAGATGGCTCTCTCCATCACAAGATCATTGGACCTGGTCTGAATCATCTCATTGTTGAAGAGAGTCACATCTATCAGAACTGATCATCATATAGTCTTATTGTTGCTGTGTACAACGATCTCCTGGTCCTGCTCATTTCACTCAGCATCAGTTCATGTAAGTCTCTCCAGGCGTCTCTGAAATCTTCCTGCTGGTCATTTCTTATAGAACAATAATATTCCATAACATTCATGTACCATAATTTACCCAACCATTCTCCAACTGATGGGCATCCACTCAATTTCCAGTTTCTAGCCACTATGAAAAGGGCTGCCACAAACATTTTTGCACATACAGGTCCCTTTCCCTTCTTTAAGATCTCTTTGGAATATAAGCCCAGTAGTAACACTGCTGGATCAAAGGGTATGCATAATTTGATAATTTTTTGAGCATAGTTACAAATTACTGTACAGAATGGTTAGATCCGTTCACAGTTCCACCAACAATGTATCAGTGTTCTAGTTTTCCTACACCCCCTTTAACATTCAGCGTTATCTTTTCCTGTCATCCTAGCCAATCTGAGAGTTGTTCTCTGATCAATAGTGATTTGGAACACTCTTTCATATGACTGCAAATAGTTTCAATTTCTTCATCTGAAAATTGTCTACTCATATCCTTTGACCATTTATCAATTGGAGAATGACTTGATTTCTTATAAATTTGAGTCAATTCTCTATATATTTTGGAAATGAAGCTTTTCTCAGAACCTTTGAATGTAAAAAATGTTTTCCCAGTTTATTGCTTCCCTTCTAATCTTGTCTGTATTAGTTTTGTTTGTACAAAAACTTTTTAACTTAATATAATTAAAATTATCTATTTTGTAATCAATAATGATGTCTAGTTCTTCTTTGGTCACAAATTCCTTTCTTCTCCACAGGTCTTAGAGGTAAACTATCCTATTTTCTTCTAATTTGTTTATAATTTCATTCTTTATGTCTATATCATAAATCCATTTTGATCTTATCTTGGTATAAGGTATTAAGTGCGGGTTAATGTTTAGTTTCTGCCATACTAGTTTCCAATTTTCTCAGCAGTTTTTGTCAAATAGTGAGTTCTTATCCCAAAAACTGGGGTCTTTGGGATTGTCAAACACTAGATTGCTATAGTTATTGACTATTTTGTCCTATGAATCTAATCTATTCCACTGATCAACTAGTCTATTTCTTAGCCAGTGCCAAATGGTTTTGATGACCATTGCTTTATAATACAGTTTTAGATCTGGTACAGCTAGGTCACCTTTATTTGATTTTTTTTTTATTAGTTCCCCTGAAATTCTTGATGTTTTGTTCTTCCAGATAAATTTTGTTGTTATTTTTTCTAGATCAGTAAAATAGTTTCTTGGGAGTTTGATTGTTATAGCACTAAATAAATAGATTAATTTAGGTAGTATTATCTTCTTTACACTATAATTTCTTAATAAAGAAATAAAAAATTCTTAATTTTCTTCACTATTCTTAATAAGAGTAGTTAATTTCTTTATAGTGCAAACATTATCTCATTTGATCCTTCTGTGAGGAACAACCCTGTGAGGTAGGTTATATTATTAAACTTATTTTATAAATGAGTGAATCAAGGCCCCAGAAAACTAAAATGACTTAAACAGCTAGTAAGCTTCTGAAACATTTGAATGTGGACACATTTTTGACACACATTTGAATGTAGATTTTCCTGATTCCAAATGCTGTGCTCTATCCAAAAATAGGAGAACTATAATAGGTTTATTGAAGTCAACCTATGCATATGCCTTTAAAGCTATGTAATCAAATGTATCATGAGGAAGCTCTCAAGATAAGTTTTATAATTTCTGTACTTACTATTAGTTGACCGTTTTACCTCTTTTATTGCATTTTCCACTGTCTCTCTTTGACTCATTCTGCTACACCAGAAATGCAGTTATAAACCAAAATGGAGGAAGGAGTAGAAGAGAATGTAAGTAAATCAGCTGAATTATCGATACGAAGGACAATTACTAAGCTTTGCTACAGTGAGTTATCTCAAAGGGCAGACATCTGAGGGAGAACAGTGCCTTTAAGGAAAAACTATAGCCTCTGGAACCTGCCACCACCTTAAGTCCAATTGAATTATTATTCAATTTCTAATTAGAACTCCTAAAGATATGTTGCCAAAATATTTAGATTTTATAATGCATTTGAAGTTAATATTACGGAAGACTTGAAGTTTCAAGATTACTTAATGCATTCCTCAATCTGATTCAATCTCCTTGTTAACTAATTAAATTCTCTAACTTTTAAACTAATTTACCAACTACTCAAATTCTAACTTTCAAAAATTCTCTAAAGTGACCAAGTGGCTGAGTGAGAGGGTGAATGGAAAAACAATTGTGAAAGGTTGTTGTGGGTAGGGATGTATGTCAGTTTTTCCAATTCAGGGGGTTGAAAGAAGCTGTAGTTGTCAATTTGTGTTTGTCTTGGTACTTTTAGACATGCCTAACAATCTGCAAATTTCTGCAATGAGACCTTTGTACAAAACAGATCACAAATTGCTGCCACCGGGACTTTGGAGTAGAAGATTATATCCTACAAATGCAGCAAATATAAACATATAACCCGCACTGGAAGAATTTGTGGGCTGCCCCATCATTGATCCCACAGGAGCTTTGACCTGCTCCATTTTCAACTTAGATAAAGAGCCCCGAGCCTGTTGACCCTGGTTTGGGGGCTCACCATATTCATTAGGAGAGTGCATTCAGGATCAAGAGGCCAGATTAGTTTAACCTATTGCAACAGAGAACTTGAAAGCTCAAGGTGCACCACGAGACTTAGTGTAAGTACTAGAGGCAAGGATCAGCTTAACCTACTGCAACAGAGAACTTCCAAGCTCAAGATGCACCAGCTTTGCATGTAAGCACTTAATAAATGCTTCATTCATTCATGTCAGCCTCTGCCTTCCTCAGTAGCAGAGACAACAAGCGTGAACTACCATACCTGGAAGACATTAATTCTTATAATGATGGATGGGCCTTATGTAAGGAAGCCGAAGAGAACTGGATCTAAAAATCAAAAGACAGATTCAAATCCAGGGATTTGTCCTAACATCTGTGTGGCCTTAGACAAATTACTACTCTTCTGGTCTTCAATGTCCTCATCCGTAAAATGATGAGTGAAACTAGGTGATTATTTAATTATTTAAGCTAGCTCCCATATTTAAATCAATGACTTTCTGAGTCTTTCCAAGGAGTATTCTTGATAAAACCTGATTAGGCAGAATGAGTAAAGTGCAATGGATTGGCACTAGATTGCAAAAGGATTTTAAGTAATAATAAGAGTAGTTTATATTTTATCTTAGATATAGAATACTAACTACTGGAATTTCTTGAGCAGGAAAGTGATATGCTCAGACATGCATTATAGTAACATTGCTTTGGCATCTATGGGAAGTATGGATTGAAAAGGGGAGAGAGATTTGAAGCAGGGAAACCAATTAAGAGGCTATTACAAGACAGTTAAATGATGCAGTGGATAGAGCACCCTCCCTGGTGTCAGGAAGATGTGAATTCAAATTCAAATGACACTTACTAGCTATATGACCCTGAGCAGATCACAGTAACCCTGATTGCACTTTCTCCCCCCAGCAAAGGCCAATGCAAGTCTAGTTTAGGGGTTCTTAATTTACAATAAATTTTAAAAGTTTTTGATAACTATTTCAATATAATTGGGTTGTTTGGGTTTTTTTTTTTTTTTGGTAATCCTATATATTCTGTTTTATGCGTTTAAAGGCATTATTTTCAGAAGATGTCCATAGACTACACTAGATTTCCAAATAAATACGACATAAAAAAAGTTAAGATCTGAATTAGTGGCTGTGCGAATGGAACTGAATTCCAGCTTTGCAACAACCAGATGTAAAAAATTCGGAGATAGAAATAACAAAATTTGGACATTGGCTACATGGGATGAAGGAGTTAACACAATTATAGGACACACCTATAAAGTTGGGTCAAACAAGTGAGAAAATATTAATTGCTCAGATAGGCTGAGCAAATATAACAAAAATGACAATTCTACCTAATTTATTTATTCAATCTATATCAATGAAATTTCTAAAAATTATTTTATAAGGTCAGAAAAAATATTATCAAAATTACTCTGGAAGAACAAAAAGTCAAGAATATCAAGGGAATTAATGAAAAAAAAGGTAGGAAAATGGCTTAGCCATAACAAATCTCAAACCAAATTACAAAGTGGTAATAACCAAAATAAGCTGGTACTGGCTGAGAAATAGAGTGATGGATCAGTGATAGAGATTATATACACATCATACAGTAGTAAATGACCATAGTAATCTAGTGTTTGATCCACTATTTGACAAAGGACTCACTATTTGGCAAAAACTGTTGGAAAAACTGGAAAGCAGTTTGGCAAAAACTAAGAATAAACCAACATTTCATACCATGTATCAAAATAGGTACATGATTTAAACATAAAGGCTAATATCATAAGCAAATTCAGGAAATTGAAATAGTTTACCTGTCAGATATATGGATAAGGTAAGAATTTATTACCAAACAATAGAGAGCATTACAAGATGTAAAATAGATAATTTTGTTTACACTAAATTAAAAAGAGATTGCATAAGAAAAGCCAATGTAGCCAAGATTAGAAGGAAAGCAGAAAACTGGGGGTGGAGAATTGGGGGTGGGGAGACATATTAAGTTTCTCTGATAAAGAGCACTTCTCTCAAATATATCCAGAACTAAGTCAAATTAATTATATGAGTCATTCTCCAACTGATAAATGATCAAAGATATGAACTAGAAGTTTTCAGAAGAAGAAAACAAAGTTATTTTTAATCATATTAAAAATGCTTCAAATCACTATTGATTAGGGAAATGCAAATCAAAACAACTCTGATATACAATCTCACACCTATCATATTGGCTAATATGACAAAAAAGGAAAATGACAAATGTTGAAGGGGATGTGGGAATATTGAAACCCTAATGCATTATTATTGGTGGAGTTATGATATGATCTAATGATTCTGAAGAGCAATTTGGAATTATGCCCAAGGGATAACCAAAACCAAACTGCATATATTTATATATATATATATATATGTATGTATGTGTATATATATATATGTATGTATGTGTATGTATGTATGTGTGTGTGTGTATTGGTGTATCAATGCAGTTTGCATATATATATATCAGCCCTTTTAAAAATAATTGCTTTTTATTTTCAAAATACATGCAAAGGTAGTTTTCAACATTTACCCTTGCAAAATCTTGTGTCCAAATTTTTCTCACTCTCTTCTATCAACCTCCCCTAAACAGCAAGTAATCCAATATAGGTTAAATGTGTATGAGTCTTCTAAACATATTTCCACAATGTTGCACAAAGAAAAATAAGATAAAAAAGGAATAAAAAAATTTTAAAAAGAAAAAAAAACAAGCAAACAACAACTAAAAAGGTGAAAATAATATTTTGTGATCTCCATTCAGTCCCCATAGTCCTTTCTCTAGATGCAGATGGCCTTTCTTCATCACAAGTATATTGGAATTGACCTGAATCACCTCATTGCTGAAAACAGAGCTAAGTCCATCACAGCAACCCTTTTCATAAAAGCAAAATATAGTAAATTAAGGAGATGCCCATCATTTGGGGAGTGGCTGAACAAGCGGTGGCATATGAATATAATGGAATATTATTGAGCAATAAGAAATGATAAACAGGCAGATTTCAGAAAAACCTGGAAAGACTTATATGATGTGAAACAAAGTGATATGAGCAGAGCCAGGAAAATATTGTACATGGTATCAGCAACTAATTATATGCAATGATCAATTATAAATGACTTGGCTCTTCTTAGCAACATAATGATCCAAAACAAGTACAAATGACACAAAAGAAAATGTTATTCATATCCAGATAAAGAATTAATGGACTCTGAATGCAGATTGAAGCATATTTTTTTCACTTGTTTGATTCTTTCTTGTGGTCTTTTTTCCCCTATGATCTGTTTCTTCTTTCAAAACTGTGACTAATATGGAAATATGTTTTACATGATAGCATATGTATAAACTTTATCAAACTGCATACCATTTTTGGAAGAAATGAAGGGAAGCAGGGAAGGAAAAGTTTTAGAACTCAAAATCTTGAAAAAAATAAATGCTAAAAATTTTCTAGACATATAAGCAGGGGAAAATGCTATTCAAAAAATACTAGGGAGCATAGGAAAAAATATGGTTACATTCATTGGTTTTGTTTGAGCAAAGCTTTTTTATGTAATCAAAATTATTTTATAATGCTTTCTATATCTTCTTTGCTACTAAAGTCTTCCTTTATCCATAAATCTTCAAATAAATTATTCTCTGCTCTCTTTTGTTGTTGTTGTTGTTGTTGTTGCAAAGGAAGAATTGTATTCACAAGGTAAAAATAATCTGGGAAGAGAAACAAAACAAAACAAAATAAACAACAAAAAGAAAAACAATGCTCACAGTTTACACTCTTTTCCCAGAGTTCCTTTTCTGGATGTAGCTGATTCTGTCCATCATTGATCAATTGGAATTGGATTAGCTCTTCTCTATGTTGAAGATATCCACTTACATCAGAATACATCCTCATACAGTGTCATTGTTGAAGTGTATAATGATCCCCTAGTTCTGCTCGTTTCATTCAGCCTCAGTTGATGTAAGTCTCTCCAAGCCTCTCTGTATTCCTCCTGTTGGTCATTTCTTACAGAACAATAATATTCCATAACCTTCATATACCATAATTTACCCAACCATTCTCCAATTGGTAGACATCCATTCATTTTCCAGCTTCTAGCCACTATAAAGAGGGCTGCCACAAACATTTTGGCACATACAGGTCCCTTTCCTTTCTTTAGTATTTCTTTGGGATATAAGCCCAGTAGTAGCACTGCTGGGTCAAAGGGTATGCACATTTTGATAACTTTTTGGGCATAATTCCAGATTGCTCTCCAGAATGGTTGGATTCTTTCACAACTCCACCAACAATGCATCAGTGTCCCAGTTTTCCCACATCCCCTCCAACATTCATCATTATTTGTTCCTGTCATCTTAGTCAATCTGACAGGTGTGTAATGATATCTCAGAGTTGTTTTAATTTGCATTTCTCTGACCAATAGTGATTTGGAACACTCTTTCATATGAATGGAAATAGTTTTAATTTCATCATCTGAAAATTGTCTGTTCATATCCTTTGACCATTTATCAATTGGAGAATGGCTTGATTTCTTATAAATTAAAGTCAATTCTCTGTATATTTTGGAGATGAGGCCTTTATCAGAACCTTTAACTGTAAAAATGTTTTCCCAATTTGTTACTTCCCTTCTACTCTTGTTTGCATTAGTTTTGTTTGTGCAGAAACTTTTTAATTTGGTGTAATCAAAATGTTCTATTTTGTGATCAATAATGGTCTCTAGTTCTCCCTTGGACACAAACTCCTTCCTCCTCCACAAGTCTGAGAGGTAAACCTCCCATGTTCCTCCAATTTATTTATGATTTCGTTCTTTATGCCTAAATCTTGGACCCATTTTGATCTAATCTTAGGATGTGGTTGTAAAGGGCTATGCCACAGCAAGAGTTGCTGGAATTGCAGGTTAAACTACAGACTGAGATAGAGAAAGAAGAAAAAGCTAAATTACTACAGATAGAACAGGAAGAGTTCAAACTAGTGGCTGAAGCTAAGGAGGGAAATAAAGGAACCACATGGACTTCAGTTGGAGAAATTCTTCTTAGCCTTTTGTTGGTTTACCTCATGCATTATTGTCTTAAAGAATTCATCGATTACTCTTCCATTGAGAAGAGGTTTAGTTCTTTCTATGTGCAAAGCTCAGGTTGGATTTTAAATCAGCCTTTGGGGAATTTTCCAATTCCTGACCCATTTCTCTCAGCCTCACTTTCATGGGCCAAGGGAGAAGGGGGAGGAGGAAAAGGAAGGGTGATAATTACATCAGCACTGCCCATTAATCCATTTAAAACTCCTGTGTCTTCATTTTAAAAGACAGGAGTGGTCTTTATGGCCCAAGGCAAAAAGGAATTGTGGTTTATTGAGTATAATCAGAAAAATTTTTAAAATATAGTTCCGTTAATTTCTAAGAAACCTTACAGGGATAAGACCTTGCAGTTAGAGAGAGTGGAGTTTTATACTTGTAAAACTGCTAGGATCGTCTTTGGAGAGTTGGAACTCCTCTTTTCTTACCTCGTGGATTTTTTACTTCCACAGGTAGGCTTGATTTCCCAACCCCCTATGAGTACTTATAAAAAAGTGTTTATATTTAGAATGGTATGAAAAATTGCTGTTTTAATCACTAGAATAAATAGACAGTGTGTGATTTTTGACCCAGGAGGAAAAGTAATATCAGATTTATTGATTCACACTCCTGAAGTACAATTCGGTATCAGAAACTCAAACTTTGATTTTTAAGCAAAAGAATTCAGGGATATGCCGAGTGTTCTTTTTTCATTAACTGTATGAGTGGCAGACCACTGAAAAGGTATCAGCTCTTTTAAGAACTTCGAGAGCAAGTGAGAAAGCACTCAGATAAATCTACCCTACATGTCCATTTTCAGAGTGGACGTTCAAATCATTTATAATCAGGCTGCTAGAATCTTATATTTGCAGATTGTGATAACTAAAGAGGAAGCTAGGAGCATGGCAGAAGGCTACACAGCTTATCTTTCTTTCACTCTCCTATACTCCCTACAGGACAAAACCCTTATGGTTTGAAATTTAATGTTTTAAGACCAATGGACATTATGGCTTCATTCCAGTCTGGAGAAGCAGCTAGACATGTGATCAACCATTTTTCCATTGTAGAAATTTCACATGCATTTAAGACAGTTTATGGATTGGCTTACAAATATTTTGCCTTTAGGTGTTTTTGCACTGAATTTGACTTGGCCCATTCCATTGGCATTTCTTATAATCCTATTAGTAAAGTCATAACTGCACCTACTATATCCCCAAGATCTTCTCTTCTAAACAAGAGAAGGGAATTTTGGGATATGTACAAGATGTGGCAATACATAAAGTGATTGCTTGCAATTTTTAAATTTTGATTTTACATTTTTTAACACTTTTGATTTTACATCTTCAAAGTATTTTGATTTTACATTACTATTTTGATTTTATATTTTTACATTATTTTGGTTTTACACTTTTAATCTATTTCAGTTTTACACTTTTAAATTATTTTGGTTTTACATTTTTAAATTCTTTGCATTTTACATTAGCAATGCACTTCGGGCATACAGAAAGTGCAGCTAAGTGACAGACTGACTAATTTTTGCCTGACTTTTGTTCATCTTTTTGACAACAACTTTGTTTCCACTGTGATGTGGAAAGGCCTGAATGGCATTTGGAAAGGCCCAAGTTGGGCCCCAGGTATATTCTTTCCTAGGTGCAGATCCAGCAGCAGAGGAGTTGATCCCCACCAGAGACATTTGTGAACTGGGGATCCAAGAGAAGGACCAGACAACAGCCCAGAAGGACCAGCCAGATGTCAGCAGCCCTTCAGACACTGATGGCAGCAATGTCCCTCCTGACTGTGACACCAGAGACAGCAGACAATTCCAGTGTTGCAGCTGAAATGGACTGTCTTGGGTGATATGCAATACAAAGACTGTAAATGGACAATGGGCCTGCTTGCTCCTCTCGTGGGTTTCTTTTCTGGTCAAGCATTAAGTCTGAGGCTTGTCATGAATTAAGTCCTGAGAGAAAACACGGAGCTCAAGCAGCTGTCTGCCTCTATGTTGCAATCTTGGCCAGAAGTCTCTGCTCTCTTAATTTGCTTGTTATCAACCTTTATCTGTAAATCATGTACCCATTTTGATCTTATCTTGGAATATGGTGTGAGATATTGGTCAATACTTAGTTTCTGCCATTCCCAGTTTTCCCGGAAGTTTTTTGCAAATAATAAAATTTTGTTCCAAATGCTTAGATCTTTGCATGTATTATCTACTGGATTACTATGGTCATTTATTGTAATGTATAATTTGCACCTACTCTATTCCACTGATCCATCACCCTTTTTTTTAGCCTGTACCAGATTGTTTTGATAACTACTACTTTATAATACTGTTATAATACTGTTTGAAATCTGGTATGGCTAAATATCTTTCTTGTGGTTCTTTTTTTTTCCCCTGAGGCTAGGGTTAAGTGACTTGCCCAGGGTCACACTAGGAAGTGTCTGAGACCAGATTTGAACTTGGGTCCTCCTGAATTCAGGGCTGGTGCTCTATCTACTGCGCCACCTAGCTGCCCCCTCTTTTGTATTTTTAAAATTGATTCCATCCTTGAGTTTTTTTTCTTCTAGATGAACTTTGTCCTTAATTTTTCTAAGTCTATAAAATGATTTTTGATACTTTCATTGGTATGACATTGAACAAATACATCAATTTAGGTAGAATTAGCATTTTATTAATTATATTGACTAGTCCTACCCATAAACAATTCACATTTTTCCAACTGTTTTACAATTGTTCCACTTGTCTTACTTTTTTTGTGCAAAAAGTGTGTTATAGTTGTGTTCATATAGTTCCAAGGTTTGTATTGGCAAGTATACTCCCAAGTATTTTATAGTGTCTACAATTATTTTTGATGGAATATTTCTTTCTGTCTCTTGCTGCTGGACTTTGTTGATAACATATAGAAATGCTGATAATTTATGTGAGTTTATTTTGTATCTTGCAAATTTGCTAGTAATTTCAAGTAATTTTTTAATTGGTCCTCTAAGATTTTCTAATTATAATATCATATCAAATGCAAAGAGTGATAGTTTTATTTCCTCTTTGTCTTTTCTAATTCCTTTAATTTCTTTTTTCTTCTCTTTATGTTATAGTTAACATTTCTAGTACTATACTGAATAATAGTCTGGGCATCCTTACTTTACCCCAATCCTATTGGGAAGGTTTCTACCTTATATCTATTACAGAAAATGATTGCTGATAATTTAAGATAAATATATTTATTTTAGGGTAAGTTCCATTTATTCCTAGTTCTCTAGTATTTTTAATAGAAATAGATGCTGTATTTTATCAGAGACTTTTCCTGCATATTATTTTTTTATTGGCTTTGTTATTGTTATGATCAAATATGCTGATAGTTTTCATAATACTGAACCAATCCTGAATTCCTGGTATAAATCCCACTGGTCATAGTAGATTATCCTGATGATACATTGCTATAATTTCTTTGCTAGTATTTTATTCAACAATTTTGTATGTTTTCATAAGAGAAATTATTGTATGATTTTCTTTTTCTATTTTGGTATTAATTGTTCTTTAAATTTTTCGTAGAATTCATTTGTTAATCCATCTGCCCTAGAAATTTTTTTCTAGGGTATTTATTGATGGTTTGTTCAATTTCTTTTTCTAAGATTGAGTTAAGTATTTTATTTCTTCTTTTAACCTAGGTAATTTATATTTTTGTACTTATTTATCCATTTATTTTAAATTGTCAAATTTATTGGCATGTAATTAGACAAAATATCTTAATTTTCTCTTCATTGGTGGTGAATTCACCCTTTTAAATTTTGATATTAGTAATTTGGTATTTTTCTTTCCTTTTTAATCAAATTAACCAATGGCTTATCTGTTTTATGAGGGTTTTTTTTTCCCCATAGATTTTTAAGTAATTCAATGATTTTCTTATTTTCAACTTTATAAATATTTCTTTTGATTTTTCAGGATTTCCAATTTGGTGTTTAATTGAGAATTTATAACCTATTTTCCCCTAGTTTTTATTGTTGCTGTTATTGTTGTTGTATGCCCAGTTTACTGATCAAATTTTCCTTTATTTTACTGATGTAAGCAACTACAGGTATAAATTTCCTATTGAGTATCACTTTGACTGCATCCCATAAATTTTGGTATGTTGTCTGATTGTTGTCATTTTCTTTAGTTAAATTATTGTTTCTATTAATTGTTTTTTGATTTACTTGTTAATTTCTAATTAATTTTTAATCTTTTTAATCTTGGTCTTAAAAGGATATGTTTACTATTTCTGCTTTTTGCATTTGGTTGTGAGGTTTTATATTGTAATAAATAATCAATTTTTGTGTAGGTTCTATGTACTGCTGAGAAAAAGGTATATTACCTTTTTTTTTTCCTGTTCAATTTTCTCCAGAGATCTATTATATCTAAGTTTGCAAAATTTTGTTTACCTCTTTAATTTTCTTGTTTATTTTTTGGTTAGATTTATCTAGTTCTGATAGGGAAATTGAGGTTGCCCACTAGTATAGTTTTATTCTCTATTTCCTCCTGTAACTCCTTCAACTTCTTAAAAAATTTAGATCCTATACCATTTGGTGCATATGTGTTTAACATTGATATGACTTCATTGTCTAGGGATACTTTTCAGTAAAATATAGTTTCCTTCTTTAGTTTTTAAAATTAGGTCTATTTTTGCTTTTGCTTTGTGTGAGATCATGATTGGTACCCATGCTGAAACATAATAGCTTCTGCTCCAGCCCCTTATTTAAGTGTGTATTTCTGATTCAAATGTATTTCTTATAAATAGCACATTGTAAAATTCTGATTTTTTTTAAATGCATCTTGTTATCTGCTTCCATTTTATGGATGAGTTCATTCTATTCATGTTTATAGTTATGATAAACTGTATTTCTCTCCATACTGTTTTTATTTGTTTATTCCCCTTTTTCTCTTACCTTTCACTCTTTTCCTCCTCAAAAGTATAACTTAGCTATTTTCATTACTACAATGATTCAAAACAATTCTGAAAGAATTATAATTAAAAATGCTTTTCACCCTTCAGAGAAAAAACTGATGGAGTTTGAATACAGATCAAAGCATACTTTTTTCTCTTTTTTTTGTCTGTTTTCTTTCACAACATGACAAATATGGAAATTTCTTTTGCATAACTATCCATGTATAATCTACATCAAATTGCTTGCCTTTTCAATGAGGTGGGA
The DNA here is from genome assembly GCF_048593235.1 of Sminthopsis crassicaudata. Classification (NCBI taxonomy): domain Eukaryota; kingdom Metazoa; phylum Chordata; class Mammalia; order Dasyuromorphia; family Dasyuridae; genus Sminthopsis; species Sminthopsis crassicaudata. The sequence continues at coordinate 408,803,313 of NC_133617.1, read as the reverse complement.
TGTGGGGGAGAAAAGATAAAGAGACAATTTCAAACTCAGTTTTTATTAAATGTTAAAGAAAATTTGCTTGAAATTGGAAAAATAAAATAATTTTTTAAAATAATAAAAAGATTTAAAAAGATAAAAGTATATTAAAATAATAAATAAATTGCATGCAGAACAGTAACCAGACAATTGATAATATCGAGTGACAGATCAAGATAAGCCTAATTTCTCTCCAATATTCCATTATCACAGACAAAGGAAAAAATTATGTTAAGACCTTAAAAAGAACACAACAATAGATGAAAATACTGTTTTCCTACATCAATGTTCCTTAAAACTGTATTGGATGAATACTTCATTTTTTAGTTTTTACTTTTTTTTTTTCCCCTGAGACTTCATCACTGCAGGAAATTATAATTTATAGTCTTACACAGCTTTCTGGGATTTGCCCATGTTCACACAAGCAGTATATACCAGAGGTAGGGTTCAAATCTTGACTCCAAACATGGTCCTGTATACCATATTTGTATATTTGTATGTAATATCAGGATATCTCTTTAACTACCTCTATTAACTACCTTTAAGAAATATGGAGCTGGAAGGAGACTTAGGTATAATCTAGTCTATAATCTAGTCAAATCCTCCAATCTCCTACAATTTAATGATAAAGAAACCAAGGCCCAAAGAAACAAGAAAACTTCCTGTGGAATGGTCAAGTTACTAGTATTTTCTCCTTTCTCAAATAATCAGATTTATACAATATATTCCCCAATAGAATGTAAGTCCTGAAAGCACTCGGAATGTTTCTCACTTTGTTTTTGTAACAGTATCTAAAATAATGTCTTGTTTTTAGTAGGCAATTAATAAATGCTTATTGGGATTAGAATGCAGACAAGAGTCCAGGCTTCCTTATTCTATTCTAGAGAGTCAATGTTCTTTCTACTGTGCTATGCTGGATGGTATCATTCTTTCCATTTTACAGAAGGGGAAGTCAAGACCAAATTATGATTTACCTAAACCCATGCTCATTAATGATTAATATTGAAAGAAACCTAAGTAAGTGAATAACCCAGAAAAAAAAAATTATTTTATCAGAGGCATGTTACCCCAGCTGTAGTGATTTAAAGCAAAATGACTGCAATATTTTCAAAGGAATCCATGCTACAAAGAAATAGAAAAAAAAAATACAATTTTTTTTTGTTTGCTTGTTTTGCTGAGGCAATTGGGGTTAAGTGTCACACAACTAAGTATTAAATGTCTGAGGTCAAATTTGAACTCAGGTCCTCCTGACTTCAGGGTTGGTGCTCTATCCACTGCACCACCTAGCTGCCCCAAAAGTACAAAATTGTACAAGATGAAATTTAATGCAGCATATTAAATATTTGAGGAGAGGAAAATGCAGGAAAATACATGTCTTACTTTGCCCTAACCTTTTTACAAGACTGCCACTCCCTTCATAAAATAAGTAATTATTTTATATCACTGGCTACAGCATGCTCCTTTTAATATTAACAGGAAAGAAAAAAATGAATCTTTATTTGACATTTCAGATGATAGACCCACAAACCCTCTTATTTTCCTATTCGTGGGCTAAAGGATAGAATTGTAGAATCAGGGAATGATGCATTCAAATCTTGCTTCTTTCACACTTCTAGCTGTGTGACCTGAACAAATCCAGTTTCCTTGTCTTTCAAGTGGGCATAATTTTGTATCACATGAAATAATGCATGGAAGTATTTCAGCCACCATGATTCTTATATTGGCTCCCTATCATAAGCACCTTTGACTAGGGGGCCTCCTGTCTCACACTTTCTCCGGTGGCTTTTACATAACTTTGTTTTTCTGTCTGTTCCATCTTCAACTTGGTCAGATCCACTACTTTCTCACACTTAGCAATCATTAACGTTTACTCTGTTTCACCAGTATTAGCATCCTTATAGAAGTCTCACTCATATTTATAAATGACCAGGAAGAAGAAAGTAAATGTATATAAAAGAAAGGCAGAATGTGTAGTATCTAGAATTGTCTGCAGTCAGGATTCCCTGATTTCAAGCCCTGCCTAAGACACATTACTGGCTGAATGAACTTGGCAAGTCTCACCCTCATAGTGTCCCCAGGCAATCTAAGGCTCTGCCTTATGCAATAGCTAGCTGCTGGGATGTATTGAAAGGAGGAATTTCCTAATGGAGAACTCCCAGGGCTGAAGAAATCAGTTTCACTCCCTCTAAAACATTTATTTTTGAATTGTTTCCACAGAAAACAGAGGAGACCAACATACTATAGCACAGTATCTAAATGTATGGTTTTGATACACGGGAAGCAGGTAGATTTTTTGGTAGGCTCTCCTTTCCATTTCTCATCCAGACCTATTACTTATCCCTGGTTGCCTAGAACTACTGCGTTACTTCTTCTAAAAACTGGAAAACATTACTCTCAAAATCTTCATATAAGAGACTAAGATTGAATGAGATTCAAGGTTAAAAGTACAGGAGGTGGCAAGCTTAGGAATGGGGAAAGGAGAAAGAATACTTTTCTTTCTTGAGCTCTTGCTCCTTCCTCACACCCACTAACTCTTTTAATTGATCTTGAACTCTTTACTTAAGTTTAAAAGCAACCTTTCCCCCAAACTGCTCCAAATCATGACCAATTCCAGGCAAAGGAACTTAGAAAGTCAGCAGAAAAGATCTATTACACCACAGTGGAAGTCCAGAGAGCAGTTCTGGTACAAGCTGTGCCAGCTCTCCCTGGCCCAGCCCAGCCCCAGGCACCCCTAAGTAAGCCCTAACCCCAAGTAAGGCAGGAATGGGTCTAGGGTCTTCTGAATCGGCAGCAATTCTGGTGGCTTACAAAACTTTCATCCCAGAGACACCAAAGAGGACCTGGAAGGATCAGCAGAAAAGATATGTGGCAACAGGGAGGGAGTCTAACATGCAATCCCAGCACAGCCCAAGCCAGTGCAGCCCTGGCCCCAGTGCCAGAAAAACAGGACTCTGTAGCTTTAGCACACTAGATCTTACAGCTACTGTGAGATAGGGACACTCCTAACAATTCCAGGGAAGAAAAGAGTGCTTGTGATCAGGTCCCTGGAAGGAGTCTGAAAACAGCTGCATAAAATCCCTGAAGTTTGAGACAATGCACCCTCCACTCTGGAAACAGAGCCCTACTTTAACAAAGAGTTAAAAGCCAAGTAATAGGCTGGGAAAATGAGCAGAAAATTTTAAAAAATGTTTCTGACCATTGAAAGTTGTTATGGTGACAAGAAGGAGGATCAAAACACAGATTCATAAGACAATAAAGTCAAGAAAAAGAATTGGTCTCAGGCTATGAAAGAGTTCAAAAGGACTTTTGAAAATCAAGAGAGATAGAGGAAAAGTTAAGAAAAGAATTGAAAAGGGTGCAAAAGGAAACGCAAAAATACTAATAAGGAGAAAAATGCCTTAAAAAGAAAAAATGGCCAATTGAGAAAGGAGGTTCAAAAGCTCACCAAAGAAAATAATACCTTAAAAATTAGAACTGAGCAAAATGGAAGCTAATGGCTTTATGAGAAGTCAAGCTACAGCAAAGCAAAAGAAAAAAAAATGAAATAAAAAATAGAAAAAAAAATGTGAAAGATCTCATTGGAAAAGCAAAGTGACCTGGAAAACAGATCCAGGAGAGATACTTTTAAAATTATTGGTCTACCTGAAAGTCATGATCAAAAATAGAGCCTGGACATCATCTTTCAAGAAATTACCAAAGAAAACCGTCCTGATATTCTGGAATCACAGGGTAAAATAAAAATTGAAAGAATCCACTGATCTCCTCCTGAAAGAGATCCCAAAATGAAAACTCTCAGGAATATTATAGCCAAATTCCAGAACTCTAAGGTCAAGAAGAAAATATCACAAACTTCCAGAAAGCACAATTCAAGTATAGTGAAGCCACAGTCAGGATAACACAAAGATTTAGTCACTTCTGTATTAAAGGACTAGAAGGCTTGGAATATAATAATTACAGAGAGCAGTGGAGCTAGGATTACAACCAAGAATCACCTATTCAGCAAAACTGAGTATAATCCTTTAGGGAAAAAAGATTGATAATCAATGAAATAGAGGATTTTCAAGCATTTGTGATGAAAAGACCAAAGATGAATAGAAATTTCACATATATAGATATATATGTATATATATATATATAGATATTGTATTTACAAAAAAAAAGCATAAAGAGGTAATCAGGAAAGTGATCTCATAAGGGACTTAAGTTTTATCTGTTTATATTACTACATGGCAGGATGATACTTGTAACTCTAGAATTTTCTCATTATTATGAAAGTTTGAAGGATTATATATAGACAGAAGGCACAGGTATGAGTGCAAATGAACGGATAATATCTAAAAAATTATGAAATTAAGGGATGAGAGGGGGATTTACCAAGAGGAAGGGAAAGGGAGAAGTAGATTTGGTGTTAATTATCTGCCATAAAAAAAAGAGGCAAGAAAAAGCTTTTTCAATGCAGGAGACAAGGAGGAGGAGAGGGTGAATGAGTGAGCCTTACTCTCAACAGAATTGTCTCAAAGAAGAAATAACATATACACTCCATATATGTATAAAAATCTTATCATGCAGGAAAATAAGAAGGAAATGGGATACAAGGAGAGGGGAGGATGATAAAAGAGAGGGCTTCATGAGGGGGAGAGTCAGTAGCAAAACACTTTTGAGGAAGAGCAGTATGAAAGGAGAGAAAGAGTAGGATAAATGAGGGGAAATGTAGTTAGCAATAGTAATCTAAAAATAATTTACAAGCAAATTTTTCTGATTAGGCTTTATTTCTCAAACATGGAGGGAACTGAGTCAAATTTATAAAAAATAAGAGCCATTGATAAATGATCCAAAGATGTGTTCTATGCCCAAAGAACTATAAATGTATGCATATCCTTTGACCTAACTATGCCAATATTAAGCATGAATACCAAAAGATATATTTTTCACTTATATGTGAAAAAAATATTTGTAGTGACTTTCTTCTCAGGGCAAAATTTTGGAAGTTGAGGGGATGCCCATCAATTGGGGAATGGTTGAATAAATTGTGGTATGTGATTGTCATGGAATATTATTGTTCTATGGGTAATGATTAGCAAGATGCTCTCAGAAAAAAAAATAATTGGAAAGTCCTCTGTGAACTCAAGCAAAGTGAAATTACCCTGTACAAAGAAATAGCAATGTTTGGGATGATCAGCTGGAAATGACTTTGCTATTCTCATCAGTAAAATAATCCACAACTACTTTGAAGGATTTAGGATGCCTTTCTATGTAGAGAAGAAATTGACTTTCTGAATACAGATTGAAGCTCTCTCTTTTTCTCTCTCCCCACTTCTCTCTTTAACTTTATTTTTGTTTTTCTTTTTTTAATTATAGTGGGAGATCTATGTTTTTTTTTTTTTTTCACAACATGACTTTTATGGAAATGTTTCACATAACTTCATATATGGTTTCTTTTTGTGTATGTGAGGTAACTGGGGTTAAATGACTTGTCCAGAGTCAAAGAGCTAAGAATTGTTAAGTATCTGAGGTCAGATTTGAACTAAGGCGCTCATTGCTCTATCCACTGTATCATCTAGGGCTACCCCATACATGTGGTTTCTTAAAGAGGGCTGGAGGTAGTGATAAGGAAGAGAATCGGAAACATAAAAGTTTTAAAAACAAATGTAAAAATATTTGATTTCAATGTAACTGGAGAAAATATTAAATAAATGATTTTTTTTTAAAAATAAAAGTAATAAAGAATGGTTTAGGCAAGGTATAGAATCATTCAAGTGAGAGTAGGTTCAGAAATAGGGCCAGATGTCAGTAATGAACTGTTAGACCAAATTAACAATGGGGGGCAGGTAGGTAGTACAGTAGATAGAAAGCTGGACTTGGAGACATGAAGAAATGAATAGAAATCCTGATGAGACACTTAACTAACTGTGTGACCCTTGGCAAATGATTTATCCTTTGTTTGGCCTAGCTTCCTCAACTATAAAATTATTATAATAACAGCACTCACCTCAGAGTTACTGTAAAGACCAAATGAAATATACAAAATACTTTATAAACCTTAAAACCAAAAGACTTAGTGTGGTGTTTAAATGCTTAAAGTTTATTATTAAATATTATTATTAAATTAAATTAAATATTATATTAAAGTTTAAATGCTAGCAATTATTAGAAAGGTCCTAAGCTTCTGCATCTAGGTCTCTTCCTCTGCCCAAGGAACCTACATCAATTCCAAACAAACCAGAAGAGTTCAGGGATGATGTGCTGCTGTGCTGTCTCCTACATATTATAGCCCAGACAACCATTTACTATGTTCAGAATGAACAGAAGCCAGCCAAGGAGAATTCCAAAAAATTAAAAAAAAAACAAAGATTCTAATTATGATAATAATAATAGCTAGCATTTATATCAAGATTATATAGCACTTCACAAATCTCACTTGATCCTTATAATATCTCTGGGAAATGGATGCTCTTATCTCCACTTTACAGATGAGGAAACTGAGGTAAGTAATTTGCTTGGGGTCAAACAGCTAGTAAGTGTCTGATTTGAACTCAGGTATTCTTGAGTCCCAGGCCAGTGCTCTCCTCACTGCATCACTAACTGATATTAATTTATATTCTCCGATTACCACTCATTATTAACATTCATCACATATCAAAGTGTTAGGTGGTTGTGTGTGGTTGTATGGTGTTTTGTTTTGTTTTTAACTCTCTTTATTGAATGAGATATAGTGTCAATGTGATAGTTTCAACTTTAAAAGTACTACAAAATCTGACATGACTTTCATTTATAGAGCATCCATTTCTCTATAGGATTTATTACAACCTTGAAGTGATTGAAGGAAACTGAATTAACACATTGCTTAAAGCAACATCAAAGATAATATATGTAAGTGTATTTTATATATTTAACTGAATCAATAACAAAGTACTTACTCTGTCCTCCCTTTCTACTCAGGCCAGATTTGAGTTACTGAGACTGTTAGTAACTTCCCACTTCAGGAAACAAAAGTCAGAAACATGTTCATACATTTTCTTTCAATTATCTTACTGTTTACTAGGCATGTATCCCAAAATATTTTTGGCAGTACTTTTGTGGTTAAAAATAAAACAAAAACCTGGAGAGGCAGGACCAAGATGGTAAAGTAAAGGTTCACGTGGCTTTTCCCCCAAATGCCTCCAAATAGTTTTAAATAATGACTCTAAATAAATTTTAGAGCATCAGAATCCACAAAATAGGTGGAGTGAAACAATTTTCTGGCCAAATGCAGCTTGGAAGGTCAACAGGAGGAGCCTGTAGCATCAGAGTGTCTGGAGCACAATCCCAGTACATCCCTCACCAGCACAAACAGGGCCCAGGAAGTGGGTAATGATCTCCAGACCTCTCAGAAATAGGGGCCAAGGACAACTCAGAAAAAAAGTTTTAGTGTACTAGGGTGCAGGGGGAGCCCCAGCCCAGGATCGGACTTTTGCTTCCACTGAATCAACAGCATCTGCAGCAGCACTGTGGTAGGAGCAGCAACCATGGCAAGACTAATGACAGCAATGGTTCTAAAGATCTTAGCTCACAGACAAGGGAATGGACAACTGGGAAGAGGGAGATTTGCAAAGGCCCCTTTGCTGGCACTGTGGCAGAATTCTGTTGCTTTGCCCATACTCAGCTAGTTCACAATAAAGATCCCTAGAAGGATCTCTAAAAACAACAGCATAAAATCTTCAAGCTTGGGACAGTACACCTTCTACCCTGGAAACAAAGCCCTACTTTAACAAAGAGTTAAAAGCTGAATAATAGGTAGAAATGGGTAAACACAACAAAAAAACATTCGAACCATAGAAAGTACAATGGTGACAAGGGAGATAGAAATAGACACTCAGAAGAAGATAACAGAGTCAAAGCTCCTAAATCTAAGGCCTCCAAGAAAAAATAAGAATTGGTCTCAAGCCATGGAAGAGCTCAAAAGGGATTATGAAAATCAAGTAAGAGAAGTAGAGGAAAAGTTGGGAAAAGAAATGAAAGTGATGCAAAAGGAAATACAAAATGCCAATGAGAAGAATGCCTTAAAAAGCAAAATTCCCCAAATGGGAAAAGGAGGCACAAAAGGTCACTGAGGAAAATAATTCCTTAAAAATTGAAATGAACAAATGGAAGCTAATGAGATTTGTAAGAAATCAAGAAGCAATAAAACAAATCCAAAAAATGAAAAAATGGGTGGGGGGAAGATAGTGAAATATCCATTTTTCAATAAATTATCAAGGAAAACTGTCTTGTTATTCTAGAACCAGAGGGTAAAATAAAAATTGAAAGATTCCATTAATCATCTGAAAGAGATCCCAAGATTCCATCTATATGGGGAAAATATATATATACAGTCAAAGAGAAAATATTACTAGTATCTAGAAAGAACCAATTCAAGTATAATGGAGATTGTCAGGATAACACAAAAATTTAGCAGCTTCTATATTAAAGAACCAAAAGGCGTGGAATATGATATTCCAGAGGGCAATGGAGCTAAGATTATAACCAAGAATCACCTACCCAGCAAAACTGAGTATAATCCTTTAGAGGAAAAGGTTGACAATCAATGAAATAAAGCACCATCAAGAATTCAAAAGACCAGAGCTGAATAGAATATTTGATTTTCAAATACAGACTCAGGAGAGGCATAAAAAGGTAATCAAGAAAGGGAAATCATAAGGGATTTAACAAGGTTTATTTGTTTATAATCCTACATGGGAAAGAGATATTTGTAACTCATAAGGATTTCCTCTTTATTATGGCAGTTAGAAGTATATACAGACAGAGCACGGTGTGAACTGAGTATGAAGGGATAATATATTAAAAATAGAATAAAATGAAGGGGAAAGAGGAATGTTTTGGGATAAAGGGAAAGAGAGAGGTAGAATGGTTTAAATTATTTAATATAAAAGAGGCAAGAAAAAGCTTTTACAATTGAGGGGAAGAAGATAAGGGAAGGGGAGTGAGTAAAACTCTCATCAGAATTGGCTCACAGAGGAAATAACATACACTCAATTTGAGCATAGAAATTTATTTTATCCTGAAAGAAAATAGGAGGGAAAGGGGATAAGAGAAGGGGGGGAGGTTAGGGTTAGGGTTAAGGAGATGTGGGAAAACTGGGACACTGATGCATTGTTGGTGGAGTTGTGAACTAATCCAGCCATTCTGGAGAGCAATCTGGAACTATGCCCAAAAAGTTATCAAAGTGTGCATACCCTTTGATCCAGCAGTGCTACCTCTGGGCTTATATCCCAAGAAAATACTAAAGAAGGGAAAGGGACCTGTATGTGCCAAAATGTTTGTGGCAGCCCTTTTTGTAGTGGCTAGAAACTGGACAATGAATGGATGCCCATCAATTGGAAAATGGTTGGGTAAATTGTGGTATATAAATGTTATGGAATATTATTGTTCTGTAAGAAATGACCAGCAGGATGAATACAGAGAGGCCTGGAGAGACTTACATGAACTGATGCTAAGTGAAATGAGCAGAACCAGGAGATCATTATATACAGCAACAACGATACTATATGAGGATGTATTCTGATGGAAGTGGATATCTTCAACATAGAGAAGATCTAACTCAGTTCCATTTGATCAATGATGGACAGAATCAGCTACACCCAGAGAAGGAACACTGGGAAATGAGTATAAACTGTTTTCACTTTTGTTTTTCTTCCCAGGTTATTTTTACCTTCTGAATCCAATTTTTCCTGTGCAACAAGAAATTCAGTTCTGCACATATATATTGTATCTAGGATATACTGTAAAATATTTAACATGTATGGGATTGCCTGCCTTCAGAACAGAAGTGAGTGCAAGGGATAATGTTGTAAAAAATTACCCATGCATATGTACTGTCATAAAAAGGTTATAATTACAAAATTAATTAAAAAAAAAAAAAGAAGGGGGGAGGATGATAGAAGAGTAGAGAAATTCAGAGGAGAGAGTGGTCACTAGCATTTTTGAGGAGGGTCAGGTGAAAGAAAAGAAAAAAAGAATAAATGGGAGTGAGGGGATACAGTTAGCAATAGTAATTATGAACATAATTTTGAAGTAAGTTTCTCTGATGAAGGTCTCATTTCTCAAATTTTAGGAAACTGAGTCAAATTTACTAAAAAGAAAAATCAATTTCCTAATTGATAAATGATCAAAAGTTTTGATCTATGCCCAAAGAGTTATATAATCATGAACTAACAATCCACTCGTAGGCATGAAACCAAAAGGGATTTAAATACATATATTTAAATTTATATTTAAATATTTAATATATTTAAATTTTATATTTAAATGTGTGTATATATATATATATGTGTATATGTGTGTGTGTGTGTGTGTGTGTGTATGTAATGTATAAAAATATTCTAGCAGCTCCTTTCTCAGGACAAAAATTTGGAAATTGTCAACAAAACATTGTGAATATGTTGTTGAATGTTGAATACATTGTATATGGGATTATGAAGCAATGTTATTATTCTACAAGAAATTATGAGTAAGATGCTATCAGAAAAACCATTTTTTTTCAACTTTTTTTTTTTTCTTGAGAGTTGTTTTTTTTGTTGTTATGGTTTTGTTTTGTTTTGTTTTGTTTTGTTTTGTTTTGTTTTGTTTTGTTTTGTTTTGTTTTGTTTTCCAGGGAGGCTGGGAAATCTGTTTTCTTTTACAACATGACTTTTCTAGACATGTTATGCATAATTTTACATGGAGAAAACTTGGAACTCAAAATTTTAAAAACAAATGTAAAAAAAAATTATTTTACATGTAACTGGGGAAAATAAAAAAATTTAAATAAAAAAAAAATAACCCTTGGAAATAAGATGCTTTTTCATTGGTTTATAAATGATTGAAACAAAAAGTGATATATACACATGAAATATTTTTTATACTGTAAGAAACAATAAATATAAGGAATTCAGAGAAATTAATTGATATAAAGTGAAGAACAAAGAGAAGGACATGCACAGTACAAAGGTGGGAGATTATGGATACAGCATGCACTGATAAATTTGGAATAACAACACTGTCAGTTGGTTTTATTTGATTGGTTTTTGTTAAAATGGAGTATGTATGGGTGTGGGTGGGTGTGGGTGTAAGTATGGGTATGAGGGTTGGGGAGAAGTAGGGAATATATCCAGAGATGATTGTGATATAAAAAACTTAAAGGCTCATTTAAGTTTATTTTTTTAAAATTTAGGTATATTAGTAACAAAACAAAAATGAATGAAATTATTGTTTGAATGGCTCAACTAAATACAAAGATTCCACTCTCAATTATATTTGACTGTTGCTTGAGGTTAGGTCTGCCATTGCATCCAAGGCAATCTCTAGCCATTTTGATCTCTATCTGGTCATTGGAAGCAAATGGCTATGGAGAGGAAAGTGAAGCAGGTGACCTTGCACAGCCCTTTCTTAGTTAAATCCAGTTCACTTGCATGTCATAGCATCACTTCCTTGATGTCAAGATCCTCTTCAGGAACAATGAACAAATAATAACAACATTTAATTGACAGAAAATAAAGAATAGTGTGTATATATGGGGGGGTTATTTGTTTTGATTTTGATTTTTACAAAATCTCAGTGGTTTTCTTTGATTCATGAAATTAAAGATCTATTTAGCTACTTGTCTTTCAAGTACCAGGTCTAGTACAGTAAATTGTGGATTGCAGACACTTTTCATCCATACTTTGCTGGTTTTCCCTAGTTTTTCAAAATTTTACTAATCTTCTAGTTATTTTAAGGGTAATATGGAGAAGAATTGCTTGACTGAACTGTAAAAGTTAGAAAAAAATCTACAAAAGTAAAACCTCATGTATTGTCCACCCCAACTACCAAAATACTCTAAATTAACTTTCATGTCTTGACAGTTAAGGTTGAGGATAAAAAAAAAAAAACTCCAAAACATCTCTTTTTAAAAAGAAAATAAATAAGAGAAAGGCAAACTAAATATATCAATAGTAAGTAATCAAGTAAAAATATTTCAGAGATCATGGCATCATGGGAAAAATACAATATTAAACTTATCTTAATTGATATTCCCTACAAAATTTTATTCTGATGCATCATAATGCTTTCCCTGTTTTGTTTGGGGTTTTTTGCTTTTTTTTCCCTCCAAAGACTCTACCAGCAAAGCAGGTGCTCTATCAGGTTTTTTGCCAATACTTTAAATATTATTCCAGAAATGGATTGTAGCTCTTCCAAATTGTGATGAATATTTTATACATGCCAAGTCATGAAGTGTAACACCACTCACTACACAACACAACAAATATCCCTGGAGTCTTATACAACACTCTTATGTGTCTACAGGTACGGGAGCAGAGTGTCAAGAAAGGGAATAGGAATAGGAGCACATGTATTTTGGACCATCAGTAAACTTCAATTTGGTTATTAGTATTTTGCTGGAGAAGTTAAATTAACTAATATCAGTTGTGACCTCCTTATTAAAAACAAAACTAGAATAAAGAATGTGTAACTAAATCCTATATGGAAAGATGGTGTATATATACTCAGTGGAGAACCAAATAAAGACTTGGCTGAATGGGTTTTATCATATACTCAAAGGCAACAAGACTAATTACTTCATGTATTACAGTATTTATAATAAATATTTGCAAAAGGTCTATCATGAAAAGAGTTTATTGCTGAGAATAAAAGACGTAGAAAATTCCATGAGGACTTAATGAAACCTTCCAAACCAAGTCAACATATACAATAATGGTAGGCAACTTTCATGAAAATATGGGGCAAGATGAAGATATGGAGGGATGTGTGTGTGTGTGTGTGTAAATCATGGTTTGTGAGGAGATAATAAAAAAAGACAAAGGAAGATTTAAAGATTATGCAGAAACTTCAAGCCTCATGAACACCTCTTCCAGAAAAGAATTGATAGGTGCTGGACATGGTAAACACAAAATACATGCTATTTAACATAAAAAAATTATTATTGAAGTGGGAGTTACTCCTGAGTCACGTGGTCATCAGACCATGAACTTGTCAGATATAAGATCCAAACGGGTAAAAAGCAAAAAGAATTATAAGAAAAAGAGACAAGACATAATTGAAAATTCAATCCTCAACTATTTAGGAAATTGATCATCAAAAGTGGGAAATGATCAACATAAATTACATTGACACTGATTATAATAATTTAATGCATAATTTGAACCAATGTAAATTAACTGCTACAATAAGGATTCCAAAAAAGGCTAGAAAGCATCTTAGTCAGCAATAGATGATTTACTTGCCAAATGGAGAGAGATGTCCGCCAAAGGCAATGCTGAGTTATGATAGAAACTAGTTTGGGAGGAGGATGATGGGTAATTATGAGAAACATTGCCTCATAAAGCAGAGAGAAATGATTTCAAGAAAGCTCTCCAAGATATCCAACTAAGCAAAGTCATCCCAAGGGCATGTAACAGTGAAAATTGGCTGGGAGAGGAGAAATTGTTTTCTCTGTCAAAAACAATGGAACCATCACATTTGGCTCTCAAAATCATAGTCCCAGAAGTGCTTATACAGAAGGAGAAATGACACTATAGAGAATAAAGATGGGGAAAGCAGCCTGATTGCACTAATACAAAGGAAATCCACAACTGATGTGATATAATTATGAGGATGATGAGGAACTAATAGAAGGTACCTGAAGAAGAAGATCATTCCAAGGATACAGGAAAAATCTCATTCTCTATTAATACCAATAAAAGGTTACTAAAAGAGCATCAATAACTGTATTAAAATTGTTTTACTAAATATTATTAACTATATTATATTATGAAATGATTTTGTTAGATTAATTAAAATCAAATCAAAATTATATGATTAAATATTAAATAAAATATGTTGTTATCTGTAATAGTAAAATATTATATTTTTAACTATTTTATTTAAAAGATTTTTGACTGATTTAAAAGTGCTGACATATACCTACCCTCTTATCTTTACAAATACCTTATCAAAGTAACCTATATGTGGATGGAGAACATCCTCATGTATGGTTTTGGTAGGGAGAAAGTAGGCTTTCATATGTCTTATGTAAGGTCACACAAGTACTCAGAATAAAGTTTAAGATATGAATTCCAGAGATTTAAATTCCACAACCAATATACTTTCCATTCTACCATGCTACTAACTTAGAGTTGAGATTATCCTAAAAAAAAGAGGAAATACAACACTAATTTTGGTAGTTTTTTTTTTTTTTATCACTTTGAATAAAAATAAACGTTAAAAATATTATATGTAAAATTTATTTTACATATAAGAGCCCATATCAAAGATTAATTTCAAGGAACTTAACATGGACAAATTGTTTATGTTTTTTACATGGAAATGTAAAATATTGATATCAGCAATTGGATAACTCAAAAGAAAGATTAAGGCAGAGATGAGTAGATTCTAAAAAAAAGCAAAAACTCCTAGAAAAAGGTAAAAATAGTAATTATGTTATTCAAATGAGGTGCAGAGGAAGAATAGATACAGAGGAATTAGAAGGGGGAGAAGGGCCAGTAGTTCTGAAAACTTATTCACATCGGAGTTAAATAGGCAACACTACACCAAGGGTATAGCACTAGCCAAAATCTATAAAGAAATAAGGAGGGAGGGATAGGTGGATGGGGAAGCAAAAAGTGGGGGAGGAAGACAAGAGAGGGATTTATGGATGGAAGTTGGTTAAGTAATAACGAGACAAGTTAAGGAATAGATTTACAGCAGAAAAGTTAGCAGGGATCAGAAAGAAGAGAGAAGTCAAACTAAAAAATTCAATTAAGAGAGAAATCTACATTATATGTCAGCCATACTGATATTGTTTTGGCTGCATGTTTGCATGTGGGTGGATGCATATGCATACACATATACATATGTGGGTACATATATACACATACACATGTGTATAATGTGAGAGTATATGTAAGATATATATGCATTTTGCTCTCTGTATGTGTGTACAGATGTGTGTGTGTCTAAATGGGTCTGTGGATAGGTGTGAATATGTGTGTGTGTGTGTGTGTGTGTGTGCATGTCTGTGTAAATAAATGTTTATGACATGTTTATAAAAATTATCATCCCTATGCACTTATGTTTCTCTTCTGAGTGTTTTAATATTTCTCAATATGCAACATTGACATTATCCATGTGTTAATATTGACTTGGTCTGGAGGATTTTTTCAAGTTTTTTGTAGATTTTCTTTCATTTTTCATCTTCTGAAATAGAAGCTGCAATCATTTTCATGCTGGTTCCTTTGTCTTTAGCCAACCTAAGCATTTTGAGGTAAGAGATGATGATTAAAGATCATGCAGTGATGTCTTTTCTTGCCCTTAGAGGCATAATGAAACTAGACCCACCAGAAGCTTTTTTGTTCTCCTTTTTTGTTGTTGTTATTCAGTCATTTCACTAGTATCTGACTCTATATAATCCCATTTGATATTTTCTTGGCAGATACTGGAGAAGTTTTGCCATTTCCTTCTCCACCTCATTTTTTACAGATAAAGGAGACCGAGGGAAATGGGATTAAATGACCTGCCCAGATTTCACCTATTGGAAACCCTGTAAACTTGCAACTTTTTTTGGCTTCTAGTTTTATTTATACTTGAAATGTCAATATGTAATTGATAATCATCAACCTAAGGTCAGATAGGTAGGAAAACCAAAAGAAATAAATGACAAAAACTCAGAGAGGAGGAGATTTCCAGGAGGAGAAGAGATATTCAGTGTTAAATATGACAGAGGCCAAAAAAAGATCATTATTGAGAAGATCACTAATGGAACCTCAATAAACATTGCTGAAATTCTTTTTATTTCCTAGAATATGGGCTATCTAACCTTAGTTATTTGTATTCAGAAAGCAATTACTTTCTTACTATCCCTTCACTTATTGTGGATTGTAATTCTCTATTAACCATTTTATTCTATTCTCAGTCCATATACCAATGAAGCCAAGATTCAGGGCCTGCCTCAGCTACATATTGACTATTTGGCCTTCAACAAATGCCTCAATGCCTCAAATGACTCTCTAACACTGTAAATTGCAGAGAAGATGTGAATCTATATTTATATAGGAATCATTCCACTCCTCATTTCTTTCTCAGGCTATCATCTCTGCACTAGCTATATATACTCTCCTCCTTTCCCTATCTCAACCCCCTTCTTCTATTGCTAATAATGTTTTGTAGAACTCCATCCCTAAATTATTTTAACTACTTGCCTTTGTCTTTCCTATTCACATGCTGCTGAACAGATCTGTAGGAAATCATGAAATCCTGCCGACTGTGATCCACCACAAATATGTTATCTAATTTCAACTGAGACTTTACTGTAGCTAGACAAACATTCTCTTCCTCTTAATTGATACACTATCCCATTTTTCACAGCAGCTATTCCAAACTAACTCTTTAACCCTCCCAAAGAACACAGTCCTCCCACCTTCTAAGCTGATGACCTTGCCCTGAATTTTTTTTTAATTGAAGTTTTTATTTTCAAAACATATGCAAGGATAATTTTTCACCACTGACCCTTGTAAAATCTGGTGTTTCAATTCCTCCTCTTCCCCCCACCCCTTCTCCTAGATTTGCCCTAAATTTCAATGAAAAAATTGAAACTAATTCTACTCCTCCAGATTCATTCCTCCTCATCTTACAGTATTCAAATATTTTCTTCATTCTTATCTCTGATAAAAAAGTGACATTTTCCCTTGCCAAGGTCCCTGGACTTTGCCCCTCCACATTTATCCTTGATCCCATTTACTCTATCAAACTGCCCCTACTATCATTCCTACTCTCCTATCTTCTTTCTATTGACTAGCTCCTTCCCCAATACCCGCAAATATCCATGTTTCCATCATCCAACAAAATAAAACAAAACAAAAAACAAATCTTATTCTCTCATCCCTAATACTTATTGACCTATATCTCTCCTTAATTTGCTATCTCCAATTCTTTTATTTTTTAAAAAATATTCTATAATATGGCTTATATCTACATCATTTAACTGAGATTTGTTACCAAAGTTTACTTTTAATTGTCAAATCCAACAGCCTTTTTCCATTTTTCATCCTGTTTAACCCTTCTACTGCAGTTGGCCTTGTAGACCATCTACATGAACATGCTTTTCTCTGTTTTGGGGGGTGTTTTTTTTTTTTTTTTTTTTTTTTTGTGACACTGATCTTTTTAGGTTCTTCTATCTATCCAATTGCTCCTTCTCTGTCTCCTTCCATTTATATCATGCCCACTATTCTTGGGTATCTTGCAAGGGTTTATCCTGAACCTTATTCTTTTATTCTATATAATTTTACTTAATGATCTCATCAGTTCCCATAGATTGTTATATCCATGCAAATGATTCCCACATCTATATGTCCTACCTCTCTCTACTGAGCTCCAATCATTACTAATTGCTTTTTGACACCCGACATTCTCAAACTAAATATCCCCAAATATCTCAAACCCAGCAAGTCCAAAACAAAACTTTTCCCCAAATACCTACCCACACTTCCCAACTTCTCTATCAGTTTTAAAATAATCTTTCCTTTATATTTACATATATTTAAAATCTGTCCTTACCATCAAAAAATAAACCTTTACATAAACATACATTATACATTAAAACAAATCACATTAGCCATTTCTGAAAATGTATAACTCTCTCTGCATTTAATCATTTTTCTTGCTGGAAGTGAATGGTGTATTTCATCAATCTTCTTGACCAGCGATTTTATCATTTCATTGGTCATAATTACAAATTATTTTATAGCTGTTTTTCTTTGCAATCATTGTATAAGTTGAACGTCTGCTTCTCACTTTGCTCTGCATCAGTCCATGGAGGTTTTTCCGGTTTCTTCTGAAACTGTTCATTTTCTATTGTCTCAATAATTTTTTCTTTGACTTACAATTATGTTATTTGGTACCCAATAATTTTTTTTAAATGCTTTCTTTAAAGAACTATATTCAACCAATCAACATTTCTTAAGGGCCTAGTGCTCAGCTCTGATAACAAAAACAAGAGACAAAAGACAGTTAACCTATCTAATTTCCTTCTATTTACCACTTTCTAAATCTCTTCTCATCATCTGGCAATTACATTGGAGTTGTTTGCACTGGACACAGCCCTGTTGGTTTAAAAGACCCGTATTCTCCCCAAGTGTAATCCATTCTTGCAATCTGATTGCCTTTTGACTCACTTATCAGGTAATCCCTTTCTGCCATGTGATTACTTTTCTGCTGGTTGATCAAATCAGAGTCCTGACTTTCTAAAGGCTCTTTGGGTGTAACATCAGTTGCCATCATGCCCCAAGTCTTTTTTGCCTGGGGCCCTGGACCTGGGGCCCTCATCCCATTTCCCTGAATTATTCTACACTCTGATGCCCAATGGAGTCCTCTGTTGCATTTTGGACATGGGGTTTTTGGTTTTCTCTCACCCTGTCTTCTCACTGCATCTCCATACCTACACTGAGATGTCCAATTTTTCCACATTGAAAACATCACCGAGTTTCTCTAGAAGTCCCTTGCCAGGAGGGACCCTGTCTTTCCACGTTCATCATTGTCCGGGTGTAAAAAGCATTTGTTCCCACTGTAGCACAGTGTCTTATGATCTCCTCTAAAGGAGCATCTTTGTCTAATACCCATATAATTCTTTTGCAAATCTCATTGGCATTTTCCTTAGCCAGATGTCTGGTCATTATTTCTGTAGCTGCATTTTCTCCAATTAGTTTCTGCCCTAATGGAGTTTACAATGGAATTTGGGAGACAATATGCAAATATATTTTATATATATATATATATATATATATATATAATATATATGTATACACACAGATACATATACATATATATGCATACACACAAAGAATATGTATGTATATTTTTGTGTGTATGTGTGTATAATTGAGAAGAAAAGCAATAGAATTAAGGATTTGAGAAGGCACCCTATAAAAGATGGGATTTTAATTGGGACCAGAGAAGTCAGTAAGCAGAGACAGAGCACTCCAAGTCTGGGTTACAGCAAAAGGAAATGTGAAGACCCAAGAGATAGAGGATCTTGTTTATGGGATAGCCAATATGTGACAAGGAGTAAGGTATAAGAAGACTGGAAAGGGAGGAGAGGCTAAATCACGACAGGCTTTGAATGGCAAATAGAGGGTTTTTGTATTTGATTCTGGAAACAATAGCCATTGGAGTTTATTGGAGGTCATAATCAGACCTGATCAACACAGACAATGCACTTTCCCACCTTAGTACTTGAATGAAAGATGAATTGAAGGCAGACCCACCAGCAGGCTATTAGAATAGTTCAGGAATGAGATGGTAAGAGCTTACACCTGCATGTCAGGGGAGAAAAGAGGGTCTATTTGAGAGATGTTGCAAAGGAAAAATTGACAGGCCTCAGAAAGAGACTTATGTGGAGAGAGGAAGGATGAGAGATAGTGAGGAATGCAATGATTCTTAGTTTGTAAACATGAGAGACTGGAGGATTGTGTTCTTCTTTATACCACTGTTATCAGTAATAGATGTATTTAATATTTCTGCTTTTCTACATTTTTGAGAAACTTTATATTCTAATACATTATAAATTTTTGTAAAAATGCCATGTACAGCTGAATATATTCCTGTCTAGTATTTATCAGGCATCTATCATCTTCCTCCCATTCCCCTTAAAGTTTGATTTAGTTGTTTGATTTCTTTCTTAACTTTTGGCTTGTTTTGATTAGGTCTGAAAAAGGTACATCAAGATGTCTATTATAGTTTTATCAATTTTTCTTTCTAGTTTAACTTTTAAATATTAAGACACTATGTTATTAAGGATATATATTTTAAGAATTTATATTCATTCCTTTTTATGGTGCCTTTAAGCACAATTTCTATTCTTATCTTTTTATAATATTTATATTTACTGTAGCCTTAATTAAAATCAGGATTATTACCTGTTTTTTTAAGATTAGCTGAAGCATCAGATTTTTCTCTAGACTTTTATATCAATTCTATGCAAATCTTTGTGTTTCAAATCAGTTTCCTGTAAATAGTACATAGTTGGATTCTGTTGTCTAATTCATCTGGTATATTCTTCCATTTTGTGGGTGAATACACCCCATTTACATACATGACTGTATACTGTTTATTCCTCTCCATAACTGTATACCATAACTGGTATACTTTTTTTCTTTGTTCCTGCTTCTCACTTCATAAATAAAAAGATAAAATAGAAATTTGCCTAATATTTGTGATCTATTTAGAAATAACCTGGTCCTTCTCCTTTCAGCTTTTCTCTTCTTTGGCTAACCATTGTTCTCAAGATTTTATTCATTTCCTTTTAATCCTTCTTTTATGTTCCTTCTCCAACATTTGCATTTGTTTTGATTTACTTTTCCTTATCTGTTTTGTAATTTCTCATAGAATCATTTCTCTCTTTTTGGTTCCTATTCAATTTCTCTTTTGAGTTTAATGTATTTTGTACTGAGACTACGTGGATGTATGTGTTCAACCTTCCTTTATTTTTCTTCAAATAAAAGAGAAGTTCATGGGATCCTAGTTCCCTTTACCTGTTCTTCTATGACTAAATACTCTTCCTTTTATGGACCTGTTATGTGATATTGATTTCCCTTCTCTTCTTTCTTCTTCAGTATAATTCCTCTTTGCCTCCTATCTTTGTTGTCTCCTTAGTCTTCAGTCTTTTTTTTTTTTTTTTTTTTTTTACTAGTCTCTATGACCTTTAAAGATATTAGTGTTCTCATTCTGGAGAACAATTTGAAATTATACTCAAAAAAGTTATCAAACTGTGCATACCCTTTGATCCAGCAGTGTTACTACTGGGCTTATATCCCAAGTAAATACTAAAGAAGGGAAAGGGACCTGAATGTGCCAAAATGTTTGTGGCCGCCCTCTTTGTAGTGGCTAGAAACTGGAAAATGAATGGATGCCCATCAATTGGAGAATGGTTGGGTAAATTGTAGTATATGAATGTTATGGAATATTATTGTTCTACAATAAATGACCAGCAAGATGAATATAGAGAGGCTTAGAGAGACATATGTGAACTGATGCTGAGTGAAATGAGCAGAACCAGGAGATCATTATACACTTTAACAACAATACTGTATGAGGATCAATTCTGATGGATGTGGCTCTCTTCAACAATGAGAGGATCCAAATCAGTTCCAATTGATCTGTAATGAACAGAACCAGGTACACCCAGAGAAAGAACACTGGGAAATGAGTATGGACCACAACATAACATTTCCACTCTTTCTGTTATTGTTTGCTTGTATTTTTGTTTTTTCTTCTCAGGTTATTTTTACCTTCTTTCTAAATCTGATCTTTCTTGTGCAACAAAATAACTGAATAAATATGTATACATATATTGTATTTAACATATACTTTAACATATTTAACATGTATGGGACTACCTGCCATCTAGGGGAGGGAGTAGAGGAAAGGAGGGGAAAAATTGAAAGAGGTTTTTTGCAAGGATCAATGTTGAAAAATTACTCATGCATATTTTGTATATAAAAAGTATACTAAAAAAAAGTAAAAAAAAAAAAAAGATATTAGGGTTCTAAGAAGACATTTCTTCTTAGAAGAAATTCCTTTATTAATATGTAAATAATCCACTCCCAAATTTCCTTTCCAATTAAGCAAATGTATATCATTCTATGTTTCTCTTGTTTGCCTGCATTCCATTTTCGACAAGAATATTTGGAAAATTTCCATTCTATTAAAGATCCATTCCTTCCTCCTCCCCCCATGGAGGATTATACTTAATAGTTTAATTATCAGTCCTTATTTTTTGCCTTTTGGAACACTGTATTTCTTTATAATGATAATTTCCAAATCTTGTGTAAGATTTACTGAGGTTCTTGGTACTTGGAATTTTTCTTTTTTTGGTGGATTGTATTTTTCTTTTTTTTTGACCTGGAAGTTAATTTGACTACAATATTCATGTTTTTCATTTTGATGTTTCAGGAAGTGACCTTTGAATTCTTTGTTTTAACCTTGCTCTTTGGTTCTAAACATTCTGAACAACTTTCCTTTATAATTTCTTGAAATATAGTATCAAGACTTTTGCAATAAGGGGTTATGATTTTCAGATAACATGATTCTCAAATTATCTCTGAATCCTCCCCATTTCCCCAGATTGGTTATTTTTGATCCAGTTGTTGTTATATTGTCTTGTTTTTTTTTTCCCCTTCAATTCTTCCCTTCCTTCCCCCCACCCCCATTTTAATATTCTTTTTGTCTTAAGAAGTCACTGCTTTCTGTTTGGGCTATCCTAATTTTTATGGCATTTAGTTCTTAGGAGAGTTTGTACACTTCTATAGTATGAATTCTCTCCTCTCTGGCCTTCCATTTTGTACTGCTTATTTGATCTTTTCCTGTAATCCTTTTGTTTTCTGCGAGGTTTTACTTGAACTTCTTGTGGGGTCACTCTCTGCTTCAGTGTTTACTCTCTAAGCATTCCTCATAGTGTTCTTGGTTTGCTCATCTTAGCAGTCACAGAATCAAGTTTGAGGAAGTATGGATGCCTGTGCTCAGGTCAAGTTTTGCCACTAAATGGCCTGGGAAGGGTCTGCTTGATTTTGAGTATGGTCCCTCTTCTACATAGTAGTTGTTTAATAAATTCTTGTTGGCTTTACTCTGATGTAAAGCTTTTCCTAGGGATTCTCTCTTGCCAAAGGTTATAGGACCTCTTTGCATGAAATTCTGCCATCCTGCTGCAGGCCTCAAGGACTATCCCTGCATTGGGCTCCAAGTGATTCAGAGACAACTGGCCTTTGCCTAGGCTTTTCCTCTTGCTTCTGGATCTAGTACCCTAGCGTTCTGTCAGACCTTGCCTATAGCTCCCTGGTTTGTTGTCTGCTAGGATACTGAGCTGAAGTGCTCTTTGTCTAGAGTATTTCTTTTCCTTCTAAGCTCAATGTAGCTGGTGGTCAATGATGTCCTGAACTCAACTTTTTCTCTATCATTTTGCCTCCATCGGGGTCTTGCAGGATTCTGGAGTCCCAGGACAAGTGTTGTTTTTTTATAGCCTGGTGCATGTCTAAGCTCCCCAGGGGATGTTTGTAGGAGATCTGACTCCTTGTTTGATAACATGTTACTTCACTATTACTTCTGAGGTTAGTGCCAAACTCCCAGTCATCTAAGTAGTTTTCAACCTTTATGTCACTGTTAACTTTTCATTGCCAATTATTATTTGTACCTTCACATAAAATACATATGAATACATACACACACGTATGTACATGAGATGTATATGTGTATACACACACACATATGAAACATCTATTATACACATAGATAGATAGCTATCCCTCTCTTCACCCACACAGCCACAACTCTGGCTCAGGCCCTCGTTTTTCCAGGCTGCTGAATTAGCTTTCTAACTGGCCTCCTACCTTCTCTTCTCACTCCACTTCATTATCTGCTGCCTAGGTGATTTTTGCAATGCATTGTCTACTTGTTTCCCATCTCCCCACGAACTCTAGTGGTTCCATTTTATTGCCAAGATCAATAACAAACTCCTCTGTGACTTGATGCTTATTCCCTGGCCCCTTCCTAATTTCCCACTTGTTTTCTCTATACTCCCTTCCAAGAACTCTACATCTAGCTTCAGATTAACTGCTCACTTTCTCAATGGGATATTTTCTTTGCATTGGCTATCCCCATTCATGGACTACCAGTCCCTTCACCTCCATCTACTGATCCGCTGGCTTCCAAGACTCAGTTGGAAGCCTTTCCCCCCTACGCACAACGGCTAGTGCATTCTTTTCTCAGATTACCTCCCATGTACACACCTCTGTTTATATCTAGTTATGACGTGTAGATAACGAATTATTCACATATTATTCTCCCCAATACTGAACATGGGACTAGCAGTATGGCAAGAACAAGAGATAATTGAAGAAAAATTCATATACTCTACTGAAACCCTTGAGATGTTGGAAGAATGCAAAGAACTGTAATGTTCTTGTTGGTTTTCAGGAGGTTTTGGAGCAGCTTCTTTCAGCAGGTTAATCACTATGAGAATAGCCAGGTGTTAAAGTCCCAATCCTTTATTATCTCCTTCACAGTCTGAAAGGCTGGCCTTGGTTTCAGTGAGGGAAGCGCCACAGTGCTGTGAGATGAAGAGAATGAATTTGGCTCTGAGTCTGAGTTCCAACTTCTATGCTCTACATTGAGTATAAACCAATCATTATATCACTAGGAAACCATTATTTGTTGTAAGATTAAATCAACCATACTAAGCACCATGCTAAACTAGATAACCATTGTCTCACCAATTCCACTGACTTAACACCTTGTAAGAATCCTTGTTTCAGAGTTCTGTCCCCTAACAAAGAACCACTTTAACATAGAACTTATAGAAAGACATGAATAGGATTTACACAGGACGGCAAGCCTGAAGAAACTGCTACCTTAGAAATGAACTTGTTCAACTTGTTTTTTTTTTTTTTTAATAGATGAGGACACTAAGGCCCAGTGAAGCTCAAAGCAACATAGTAAATAGTAGATAATAAATATTTCGGTAGGAAGATATTTACAGAAACATAAACCTAAGGCAAGAATGTACAAAGCAATAAAACCTAATTATTTTTCAAGGGAGTTATCTGCTACCATGTGCTATTTTGACATAAGGCTCACAATATGTGCTTGCTTCATTTTCAATATTCCCCACCCTGAACTGACTATATAGCTGTTATTTAGGAAACATTATAATTTAAGAAGATATTTTCTTCACAAAAATTTTTCTATGTTAACCATGTCATGATGCAGAGGTAACCTGGAATATCCAAAGTCTGTATTTATTGGGACAAAACTTTTGACAGACTTTACCATCTTGTAAAGATTTCGATAATGCTTGTATGTTTAATTTTTAATGTTTATCATAAAATGTATGTTTAATTTTTAAGTACCAGTTTCATTAAATTTAGAGTGGTTCATTACCAGGTTGACCATGTGGTGATGAATGTTTTCAGTCATTCCAATTTTTACCTACCAACTCCTGAAGAATTTATGTCAGTGAAGGATATACCTACACCAAGTAAAATATATAAGCCTGTTTCTATTTGGTTATAGAGAAGGCATGAATAATTCTACTCCACTAATCAAGAAAAATTGAGTTTTTACTTAAAAGTTTTCAGAAGCACTGGCTGCACCTTGACAAGTATAGTTACTGTCAATGTACGACAGTTTAACATTCTGAACTAGAGAAAAAATTAGTATTTTTTATTTGTCTTTTAAAGACAGTTTAAAGGTAGCACAAACTTCATATTCAAGAACATTCATGGTAAAACAGTACAACTTATCCTTAAAAGAATTTAGAAAATTAATTTACCTATTTTAAGGGATAACCTTGTGTTAGAACTATCTTTGTTATTTTCCTTAATTCATGATAAATTAACAACCTGGCATAAGAAAACAGGTAAGAGTGATGTTTTCAACCTCTTCAGTACATTATACTGTACATTATGTAAGAAATCAAGAATACCATATATGTATCTTAGGTGGAAAAACTTTAGCAAAAAAGTTGAGTGCCTTTATGATTTTAATTTATTTAACCCTTAGCCAAATGATGTCTTAACATCACCTCACTAACATATTTCTATTAAGACTCTTCCAGAAAAGTATAACCATTAGTAATTGTATATTTCAGAAAGTGAGTTAATAATAATTTATCCTAACTATGAAAAAAAGTCCAATTAAACTGGAAAGCAAAGATTCACTTTCTCATACAACTCTTGAAATTTGTTGAGAATCTTTTCTGACAAGCAGTTATTGAAATAATAATGAATACATATCATGGGATATCTGGTTGCCTTGCTTTACTGTGTACATGATGATTATTAAGTAGGCCATGATGAAAAATTGCAATTTATGGACAATATCTGTTACAAAAGTTGTAGTAGAGAAATTTGAAAGAATTTGATAAGAACTTTCAAACTAATTCAACCAATACTCAACCTCGACAAACCACACAAATATCCTTTCACAAAGTTCTATAAACATTTTCATAATCACAAAATTTACTTATAGCTGCTTATAACACTGCTGGATGATCCTTTTGAGCATGAATATCAAATAGGGATTAAAGCAGGGAAGAAATACACTCACCTAAGTTCTTCACCCAGTGTCAAAAAGAATGTCCTATACATTATATCATCTGGAAAGATGTTGCAAATACACCTCAGGCCAAAATGGAGGCACAGGAGGACCGTAAGTAGGATTAATTTGGGAAACAGAGTTGTACTTTAAAGGTTCAAGTGTTCTATTTTGTTCTTCTCTAAATATTTTCCTTGAAAATATTCATGTACTCTCTATGAAGATAATTTCCAAATTTTAATTCTATGAACTCTGATTTCTCATCTTAACTTCCATCACATATCCCTCACTACCTACTATACATTTCCTTTTACTTGTTCCCTACCAATTACCTGAAGTGGCTTACAAAATTTCACTAAATATTAAAAAAAAAAAAATGAATTATAAACAAAAAGCAGTTTAAAAGACTAAAAAAAAAAAAAAAAATAGATGTAGACACATAGAAAGGCACTCTTGCATAATGAATGCTTAATTTAGACTTCCAGAGTAGCAATAAAGAAACAAATCAGAATATAGATGACATTTCCACTCAAACTATTCAATATATTTAAAATGGACAAACAACTCCCCCCTTTACCAACTCTCCCAAACTAATTTCCCTTCTACCAATCTCTTAGTCAACCAGGTTTAAGATATCAGAGGAAACATCTTGAGGCTTTCCCAAATGCAAATTAAAAAACAAAACAAAACAAAACAAAACCATTTACTGAAGGCTTAATATGTGCAAATAAAACCTTCTAAGTACTGAGTCAATGGTTGTCAAATTCAGAAAAGAAAAAAATAACTATTGGCCAAATATTGATTTAGAAAAATACAAATTAACATTATCTTGTACAGTATTTTTATTCATTCTGTTTAACATTTTCTAGTAATATTTTAAGCCGATTTAGCAGCAAGTTTTATATCTCTGCTGTGGAAGACACAATAAAGTAGAACATAGTACCTATCTACAAGGAGTTGGTACTGTATAATTTCCTAACTCTCATCTCTGGCCTCAATTTCTTTGTCCATTCTACATATGCTCCAAAAATAATCTTCCCCAAATGTCACTCCTATTTAAAATCCTTCAGTGATATCTGATTTAACTACAAGATAAAAGCCCTCTGCACTTCACATTACATGAGGCCAAACTGGATCACTTCTATTCTGAGCTCTTTCATTTGAGTTCCACTAGCTCTCAGGTAGCATGGTATTATGAAAAAAAGAGCTAAGATTAAAAAAAAAAAAAAATTAAGACTAGGAAAATTAGTATATAACCACAAACAAGTCTTTTAACCTCTTGTTATTCTAAGCAAAGGACAATATGTTTCAGAGAAGATGCCAGTACAGGAAGTAATTTCATCTGGGAATTAAGTCACAGGCTCAGGCCTTATCCCTTTTCTTATTTAATAGTTCTTACTACTAACAACATTCTTGATATGGAATATATTCATAGGAATAAGCTCTCTAATCTGTTTTGACAATTAAATGCAAATGTAAAATACTAAATTAGTATTAGTATTTTCTAAGACTAAAAAACAAAATGCACCAAATGCAACATATTAGTTTGGTGATCTAATTGCATAAAGGAATTAAATATACCTGAAGCTTATTAGTAGTTTCAATTGTTTTATAAACAAAACCGGGGTGAATGGAGTGCAGTTCAGCACAGACCTTGCCAGTGCAGACTGTGCCAAACCAATCCAGCAGCACGCCTTGGAGGCAATTACCTTGATATCAATGACAACATTTCCAGAGCTCTCAGCTCACAGATAGTGCGGGCACTGGGAGCAGGACTCTCATCCCTATGGGCAGTTCAGGATCGCAGCCCTACAATGAGGAGCATTAGCAGAAACAGGGGCCCTGGTCACAGTTCCAGGGCTTGTGGTCTCTCACAAACCAGAGCATAGGCCAAGAGAGCAGTGACTACACATCTCCTTAGATCATGGAAGAACTAAAAACTTACAAACCCCCAGAATTAACTCTGAAAACAAAAGCATGGAAAGCCTGAAGCTTGAAACAGCACTTGGGAGCAGAACTCAACTTATACAAAAGTTAAAAGTTAATAGGCAGGAACAACAAAAAGTAAACTTGACAATTTAAAATTACTATGGTGAAAGGGAAGTTCAAAAAACAAACTCAGAAAAAGACAAAAAAAAAAAAAAAAAAAAAAAAAAAAAAAATCAAAGCAGCTACCTGCAAAGCCTCAAAGAAATATGTGAATTGTTCACAAGTCCTAGAAGAAATCAGAAAGGATTTTAAAAATCACATAAATGAAAAAGTGGGAAAATAATGTAGAGTGATGCAAGAAAATCATGAAAAAAGAGCCAACAAGTTAGGAAAATAGGCACACCCACAAAAAATTACTGAAAATAGCATCTTAAAAAAGCAAAATAGATCAAAGGGTAAAAGTGGTATAAAAATCCATTTGAAACAAACAAACCCCAAAAAAGCAAAATTGGACAAAAGAAACATAAGTACAAAAGTTCAATGAAGAAAATAATTGCTTAAAAATTAGAACTGGACAAATGAAAGGTAATGACTCCACAAAACATCAAGAAACAATAAAACATAATCAAAAGGATGAAAAAATATTTAAAAATGTGAAATATTTCTTTGCAAAAACTGATCTGAAAAAGAAATTCAGGAGAAATAATTTAGAATCATTGGGCTACCAAAAATCAATAACCAAAAGTCTAGGCATTATATTTCAAGAAATTATCAAGGGAAACCTGCCCTGACATCCTAGAATAAGAATGCAAAATAATGAAAATTTGTAAAATTATTCCTGGTGAAAAAATCAGAGCTAAATAAAAACTTTTACTTTCAAATACAAGATTCAAAAGAAACAAAAAAGGGTAAACAGAAAAGAGCAATCAGCAATTCAATAAGTTTAAACTGCTGACATTCCTAAATAGGAAGAAGGTACTTCGAATTTCTATGAATTTTATCATTATTAATGGCATTTAGGAGTAAGAGGACATGGGTGTCAATTGATGAGATGTTATCCAAAAAAAGTAAAGTTAAGGCATATGCTGAGAAAAGGGAGGCAAAATGGTGTAAATTATCTCATATTAAAAGAGACAAAAGAACTTTTACAAGGTACATGAAAATGGGGAGGGAAAAGGGGAATGAGGGGAGGGAAGAATGGCAGGCAATGTTTCAAACTTTCTGAACTGGCTTAGAGGGAATAGGATATACCATCAATTGGGTATAAAAATCTATCTTACCCTCAAGGGAAGTAAGAAGAAAAGGTGGTAAAGTGTGTGTGTGGGGAGAATGATAAAAGAGAGAGGTTTAAGGGAACTGGTGGTCAGAAGCAAAACTATATTTGAGGAGGATGAAATGAGTGAAAAAAGAATAAAAAGGAGAAAAGAGAAAATTACATTCAATTAAAGAGATTTTGCACAAACAAAACCTACGCAGCCAAGATTAAATGGAAAGCTGAAACCTGGGGAAAATGTTTATAGCAAGTTTCTCTGATAAAAGTCTTTCTACTCAAATAAATAGAAAACTGAGTCAAATTTATAAGAATATAAGTCATTCCCCAACAGATAAATGGTTAAAGGACATGAACAGTTTCCAGACAAAGAAATCAAGGCTATCTATAGCCATATTAAAAAAAAAAAAAAATGCTTCAAATCACTATTTGAGAAATGCAAATTAAAACAGCTTAGGTACCACCTCACACCTATCACACTAATACAACAATAAAGGAAAATGACCACTGCTGGAGGGGGTGTGGGAAAATTGAGACAAATCTATCTATACCCTTTGATTCAGAAAAAACACTACTAGATCTTTATCCCAGAAACCCAAAAGGAAGGAGGAAAGGACCTATTTTCTTGTGTTGTTTTAGTCACATCCAACTCTTTTTGTGACCCCACCTGAAGTTTTCTTGGCAAAGATACTGGAGGGATTTGTCATTTCCTTCTCCAGTTCATTTTACAGATGAAGAAATTGAGACAAACAGGGTTAAATAACTTGCTTAGGGTCAACTAGGGTCTTCCTAACTCAAGGGCCAGCACCATCTCTTGCATCACTTAGCTGCCCACACGGTGGCAAAGAAACAGAATTTGAATGGAAGGAGAAAAAAAATTGGAACAGAAGGTTTTGCAAAGGTGAATGTTGAAAACTATGCATGTGTTTTGAAAATAAAAAGCTTCATAAAAAAATAAAGTGATGTAGGAAAAAGAGATGGAAATTGAGGGGATGTTCAGCAACTGGGAAATGGGTAAACAAGTTGTAATATATGACTGTGATATACCATTTTGCTATAAGAAATGATGAATGGTATGCTTTCAGAAAAACCTGGAAACTTACATAAACTGATGCTAAATGAAGTGAACAAAACCAGGAAAGTATATGATGATCAGCTGTCAATGACTTAACTACTCAGAATACAATTGATATAAGATAATTTCTGACTCATGATGAAAAATGTTATCCACTTCCAGAGAAAGAACTGATGGAGTCTGAATGCAGATCAAAGCATATTTTTTTAAACTTTATTTTTTTGGAGGGAGGTGGTACGTGGGAGAATCTGTGTTTTCTTTTACAACATGACTAATAATGGAATTGTTTTGCATTACTGCAAAGGTATAACCTATATCAAATTATTTGCCTTCTCAGGAAAGGGTGAGGGGGAAGAGATTTTGGAATTCAAAAATTTAAAAACAGTTTTACATGTAAGTGGGAAATATATATATGTAAAAGAGTCATGAAAACTGAGGAAATCAAAGATCCTTTAAAGATGTGAACGTCTGTAATAAGACCCTATTCAAACTTTTATACTCTGAGAATATATACACCATACATTTCATCATTATATAGTAAAAGTTTCTCAAATGGTTTCCAGGTCCATGCTTCCAAGTTTATTGAAATTTTTAAGGCAAGACATAATTTCAAACATCTAGATCTGAGTCACGCACTTGATAGAGAATGGATACTTTCTGGAATTTCAAGATCAGATGCTATTGATTCACTCTTAGAATGTTCTGATGTTCTGTGTTTACTTTTCTCTGTTTTGGAAATTACTGTCACATCTCCAATTTCTTTCCTAGATAGACTATATTTTTTCGAAGTTGGATATTTTAATTTTTCATGAGCCAAAGGGTTATGCTCCCTATGTCCTTTGCTTTTCTGGCTTATTGTGCTCTCAGAGAAGGAATGAGAACAACTTTCAGACTGTTTCTTTGAAGAGTATTTTGAGGTATATTCACTCATTCTGGCACTTTTCTCTGAGGAACTTCTACTACTTCTGGAAGACTCTTCTTTTCTTTGATCTTGAGTTTCAACAATCATATTTGCTAAAAATGATAATGATGGTGTAGGGACAAATTCTTTAGGAGGAACCTGTTGATGATCAACGCCCTTGATTCCCTGAACTTCTTTGGCCTCCTGAGTAGAAACTGGAAACTGGAAGGTGTCAAGAGGCAAAGAAGTTCTAACATCGCCACTAACTTTCTGAAATTGAAAAGTATAATTAAAATTAGTCAAACTCATTTAATTAAAATTTCTACTGGTTACTGTCACTTTATTAAACATAAAATATACTTAAAATTCAATTCAAATAGTTCTGAGGGTCATTTCTCTTATAGTCATCTTGCTCCTGAGAAACTTCAACAATTGCTCAGCTTTGTCTAAGGCCATTTCCTACAACCCACCAAAGTCTCAAGAAAACTTATATACAAGTTCCAAATTAATAAACAGGGTATACTTCAAGAAGAAGCCTACAACAGGTTGGGAAGAGAAAGCAGGAAAAGAAATACCTATAGGTCAACTCCAGGTAGGTAGCCATTTTTTACATTTTGAACTTAACTTGGTAAGGACTCATTAAAAAAAAAAAAAAGTGTCCCCTTTTTGTATTAAGGTGTTTTTATTCTATTTTTTTTTTTTTTTTTTTTAACCATCCTGCAAAATAGTTTATACCAGTGTATGGCAAATTGTTAAAAGGTTCTCAGGATTTACCTTAAAAATCTCATTTTCTTATTTCATTAATCTATTAGTCTATTTTCCCCTTATTTTCTATTTTTTTTCCTATTTCCTATTTTCTATTTACTAATCAATCATCTAGAAAGAATCTTAAAGAGGTCAAGTGGCCTAGTTAATAATTCAAAGCTTGTGAAAGTCTCAACCATTCTAGATAGAATTCATATATATTCTATCTTCAAAAACTGTAGACACAGAATTCACTGCAACCTAATTCACTGCTTATTATCTTCTGTTTTAAAGCAAGCTAAACTATTACCATTATTTAAGCCCATTTCTGTTTTTTCTCTTTATTATAAAGAACTGAATTATTCAGCATTTCTCTCAATAAAACTCTTCTTAAGCAATAAACTGGGAAAACATTTTTACATTCAAAGGTTCTGATAAAGGCCTCATTTCTAAGTTATATAGAGAACTGACTCAAATTTATAATAATTTAAGCCATTCTTCAATTGATAAATGGTCAAAGGAAACAAATAGACAATTTTCAGGTGAAAAAAAAATTGAAACTGTTTGTAGCCACATGAAAAGGTGCTGCAAATCTGTACTGATCAGAGATATATAAATTAAGAGATACCACTACACACCTGTCAGATTGGCTAAGATGACAGGAAATGATAATGACCCATGTTAGAGGCGATGTGGGGACAACTGGGACACTGATACATAGTTTGTGGAGTTGTGAAAAAATCCAGCCATTCTGGAGAGTAATTTGGAACTATACTCAAAAAAGTTATCAAACTGTGCATACCCTTTGACCCTGTAGTGTTTCTACTGAGCTTATATCCCAAAGAGATCTTAAAGGAGGGAAAGGCTCCTGTATGTGCAAAAATGTTTGTGGCAGCCTTTTTTGTTGTAGCAAGTGTAGAGAGACAAAACTCTGGAGAAGTATACTTGAAACAAGGTGCTAACTCAGTGGAATTGATGAGATAATGGTTCTCTAGTATACCTATATTTAGTTCTTAGTATGGTGATATAATGGTTCTCTAGTTGACACATACTCAGTATACTGTAATGATATAACTGTAACAGGATATTTAAACTGGGGACAAAGTCAGACTTAGTAGACTATTAGACTGCTAGAGAAGACTGGGTCTGACTGAGACTGGTTTGACTATGACAGAAAGCTAGCCCAAACATTACATTTTGGTGCCCAACATGGGGTGCCATAATGTAGTGTTCAGGCTAGCTTTCTAGAGGATCTCGGGACCAGGCTTGATCTCTGTGCAGGAGTTCAGGAGGCAGGATAGCCACCACTAGACTGGTCAAAGATAGAATGCCTATCTTCCAGTCCTTCTTAGACCTTATATACCTTATTGTAATTACATCATTACAGCATACTGATTATGTATGACTTAGAAAACCATTACATCATCATACTAAGTACTAAATATATGTATACTAGAGAACCATTATCTCATCAATTCCACTGAGTTAACTCTACAGGCAAGAAACTGGGAATTGAGTGGATGCCCATCAATTGGAGAATGACTGAATAAATTGTGGTCCATGAATGTTATGGAATATTATTGTTCTATAAGAAAGGATCAGCAGGAAGATTTCAGAGAGGCTTGGAGAGACTTGTATGAACTGATGCTGAGTGAAATGAGCAGAACCAGGAGATTGTTGTTCATGGCAACAAGTCTATAAAACTATCAATTCTGATGGAAGTGGCCCTCTTCAACAATGAGATAATTCAAACCAGTGCTACTTGTTCAGTGATGAAGAGAGCCACCTACACCCAGAGAGAGGACCAGGGAAACTGAGTGTGGACCACAACAAAGTATTCTCAATCTCTGCTATTGTCTCCTTGCATTTTGTTTTCTTTCTCAGTTTTTTTTTTTCTTCCTTCTTGATCTGATTTTTCTTGTGTAGCAAGATAACTACATAAATATGTATACTTATATTGGATCTAACATGCATTTTAACATATTTAACATGTATTGGACTACTTGCTAGCTAGGGGAGGGGGTGGGGGGAAGAAGGGGAAAATTTGAAACAAAAGATTTTTCAAGTTTCAATGTTGAAAAATTACCCACGCATATTGCTTCGTAAATAAAAAGCTTTAATTAAAAAACAAAACAAAACCCCAAACCCTCTTCTTAAACTAGCAATACAGTAGAAAGAATACTACCTAGATGTGTTAAGTTATCTGAATTCTAGTTCAGGTTTAACTAGTTGCTATGTAACTTTAGAGGGGCAACTAGGTGACACAGTAGATTCTTATCTTATCTTATCTACAGGTGAACCTGAAGTCAGGAAGACTCAGTTTCCTGAAGTAAAATCTGGCCTCTGACACATACTAGCTGTGTGACCCTGGGCATGTCACTTAACCCTGTTTGCCTCAGTTTCCTCATCTATAAATGAGTTGGAAGAAAAAATGGCAAACCATTCCATTATCTTTGCCAAGAAAACCACAAAAGGGGTCACCAAGAGTAGAAAATGACTGAAATGATTGAAGAACACATAACTATAGGTAAGTTGTAACCTTCTTAGGATTTCTATTTCAAAACAAATGACCCCTTTCAGTTTGAACATTGTTTTACCCATTTATAAAATGAGAATAATAACTGTATTACCTACATCTTATTACATTGTAGGAAACAATAAAAGCAGTTCATAAATATAAAACACTATATTAAGTTTCATATTTTCTAGTTTTAAGATTCTAGGGTCATCAACTCATATATCATCTTCTACTCCCAATATCCAGTCAGTTGCTAAATCTTTCTAACTTATTCATTTCTGCTTTTCTAATATCTATCCTTATCTTTACTCACCCTTTTTTTCCTCCTCCAACCTTGCCATCACCCTGGTCCCCATCCTCATTACCTCACACCTAGACTATTACAATAGTTTGTTGGTTTATTTCCCTGCCTTAAAATTCTTCTTAGGCCTATTTACCCCCCACATTGATTATTAAAATGATCTTTCTAAAGTGTACATTTACTAGTGTCACCCCCATTTAATCAACTCCAGTGGCTCCCTATGGCCACTAGGATCAAATGTAAAATTTTTGTTTGAGAAGTCCTATTCTTCTCAGTACTCTTTTCATCTTTAACAACACCTCCCTTCTCCCCATTCTGCCCCTCCATGAGACCCTGACTTCCTTATTATTCCTCACATAAGACTTCATTTTCATAAAAACTTCATTGTTTTCACTGGGTATCCCCTGCTCCAGGAATTCTCTCCCTACTCATGTCTACCTTCTTCCTAGCTTCACTGACTTCATTCAAGTCTCAACTAAACTCCAATCTTATGCAAGAAAAATTTCCCAGTCCTTTTTACATTAATATTAGTGCCTTCGCTCAAGTATCTCCCATTTATTCTGTATCCTGCTTGTACATAGTTGCTTATACATTGTTTCCTTCATTATACTGCAAACTCCTTGAGAACAAACTGGTTTTTTTTGCCTTTCTTTACATTCTAAGATCTAAGCATGGTGCATGTCACATAATAGGCACCTAAAAATGTTTGTTGATTTGACTAGCTGACTAGACATATTAGCCAATATTAATATATTAATTTACAGTCTGATTATAGTCTACATAATAATAATGATAATAATAATAATAATAATGTTATTATTGTCGTTCAGTCATTTTTCAGGGTGTTCTCAGCAAAGATATTGGAGTGATTTGCTACTTCCTTCTCCTGCCCACTTTACAGATGAGTAAAATGAATCAAACAGAGTTAAGTGACTTACCCAGGATTACACAGCTAGTAAGTTTCTATGGCCAGATTTGAACTCGGGAACATGAATCTTAATCCACTTCTAATCCAGCACTCTCTCCACTGTATCTTTCCATTCTACCTATTAAAAATAACATGAAGAAATGAATAATGGATATTAACATAATTTTAATAATATTTCATTGTTTATAATGTACAAACAAACTAAACACTAAGGTAGCCCTTGCAACATTACTGAACAGATATTCTTAATGATATCCTAAATGATGAAATTAAGAGATTCTTTATTATATTAAGATAGATGACACCAAAATGAAATAGAAAAGATGGTGTGCCTGATCTTAGCCAACCTTCACTTACTTGGATGCTCTGCATTTGTCCTGGGGTATTCTGACCAGGTTCTTGGCTTTCTTCAATTCCTTTCTTTTCTTCCATAAGTATAGCATTAATTGCAGTGTTCATCTGGGACTGATCTAGGAAATCAAAATCCGACTGACTTATACCAGCTACTGTGGCTAGTTGCCCAAGTCTAGAATAGAGATTAAGTAGGAAAAGCAATAAATGGTTATTATAGATGCATATAAATATATCTAAGATCAGAGCAAAGAAACAGATGAAAATAAAGTCTCAAATTTGGCCTCAAAATGAGATCCTTTTTCTATCTAATTCATAATAAGCTATCTTTGTGTACTTTCTTGGATTTTTGTCCAAATTTTAAAAAGAGTCTCCTAATAAACTACTGTTGAATAGCTATTCCCCCCCCCCCCCTTCCCGGAAGCTGGGGTTAAGTGACTTGCCCAAGGTCACACAGCTAGGAAGTGTTAAGTGTCTGAGACCAAATTTGAACTCAGGTCCACCTTTACCACCTAGCTGCCCCTGTTGAATAGCTATTAACTTTATTTGCTATTCTTTGATCTCACATCTGTCAGCTACTGCTCTCATGGGGTTACTCTTGCATAAATGTATTTTCTATCTAACCCTTTAGAAATATAAATTAACTATTGTGCATTCGTGTAATCGCATATGATTTTCAATTTGACAGAGTTTTTCCACATATCAGTGGAAAAATGTTAATTATAATTACAATTATTTGGATATTGAACTTTGCTTAGGTAATAAAAGTTGCCTAAGCTAAATTTTGAAAATGAAAGTTAAGACAAGGGAAGAAACAGCATTTAACCTACCCAGCATCTTTAAGGAGATCCAAAAATGCATGGAACTTTTGGAAAGATGTCTCGATACTGCCCAAAACACCATCATCTTCCAAAATCATGGTTGCCAGGGACTGTGCATGAAGAGCCTCAGATAGAGAGAAATTTATATTTCGCAACTGGGAATTTTCAAGTTCCAGCTAGGAAAGAATATAATGTTTACTCACTGTTAATAAGAAGCAAAATTTAAATGAAAAAAGGAATAAGAAACTTGTGGTTATATTTCATCAAGTCCAACTGTGAAAACAGATTCATTTCCCATAATCTTGGGGTAAAAGCAAGAAAACCAAGATTCATTTTTTACTTATTAAATATTTATTTTTAACACAAAGAAGAACACATCTCTCTCAAAGTAGTTTAGGAGTTTCCAGTAAAATCACTTCTGTAATTTAGATAGTTTCAGAAAACTGGCTAGGTAATAATTGGTTCAATTCGTACAGATTTCCAGAAAATGTTTATGTTCCTTTATTAGAAAATGGCTAAAACATTCTGTCAATTAGGAAATTAAATTAGAAGTCTGATTCCAGAAAAATAAGCAAAAGTTCAAACTAACAGGTAATTATAGGATTAATTTCTGAAGTTTCTCTCTGTTGCTTGTTGAATTCTATGCCAAATTTTTGGCCTTGTGTTCAAGATTCTCCATCAGTCTGGCAAACCTGCCACTGATACACCACACCACTTTTTCCTCTCCCATGTTCTCCCATCAGATTGCTGTTTCCTTTTTTTCTTCTCTGCCCTGGCTCATGTTACCCTTTCTACTTTGCTTCTGTAGCTAAACTGCTTCTACTAAACGAATACCTTTCGAAGATTTCCCACAAGGTCAGGTTTCACCTTCAAAAAGCCTTTCCTAACTCTGAGGCACCTGAGTCACTCTATTGTTTTATATTTCCTATGGCCATAAATACCATCTCCTCTTTACTATATTTGCTTTAATACTCTAAATGGTCTTACATCTTCCTATACAAATTTAAAGCACCCCAAGATAGTATTAAATTGTTTCTTCTGTACCCTCTATGTTTCTTCACATATTTCTGTATACCATATTGGTGCTTAATGAGTAAAGACTGCCAAATAAAGCACAGAAGTAACAAAGCTTTTTACTCTATAGACTAATTAATGGACTATATACCATGAATTCAACATTAATGTTGAGAGCAACTAATTTTCAAATGCACTAACTTAACTTCATTCTGAAGTCTAATTATTTCAGCTCAAACATGAATAACAAAAACACAAATTATTTTTAATTTTACCTCAGTTACTCGTTTGTCAGCCTTGACTCTCATCATCCTTTCTGCTTTTAACTGCTCTAGACACTCTTCCAACTTCTCCTGTGGAAAACCAGCAAAATTATTACACTTAAGAAAGGCCTACAAAGAAATTCTTAGTCACAGATTTTCTGTACTTCAACTTCTTCATGTGTAAATTTATGAGAGGATTTGACAAATTATCTTTAAAGTTTCAATCAGTTCCAAAAACTGAATTTTAAAGTGCAAGGTCTCTTACAGGTCATCTAATCCAATCTGTTAATTGAAAGACAAATAAACTTGTGTTCAGAGGAATTAAGTTTTTTTAAAGCAGATTACATATCTAAGTAGTGACAGATCTGGTACCATTATCATAATAATTAAGTCACTTCCAAGTAATATTAAAATAGGGTGAAGTTTCATTTCATTTTCTCTTTGGAAAGAGAGAAAATCTTATCTCATCTCATGGAAGACTGAATAATACTCGATATAGTGCATTAAGATAGCAAAAGAGCGCATCTGAAAAAGCTTCCACATGAATGAGCTAGCTGGTAGCATCACAGTATGCAGAGTGCTGGGCTTGGTGTCAGGAAGACCTGAGTTCAAATCTGACCTCAGGTACTCACTACTACGTTAACCTCTTTGCCTCAGTTTCTCAACTGTAAAATAGGGATAGTAATAGCACCAATCTCCCAGGTTGTGAGGATTAAATGAAATAATAATTATAAAGTGCACTTACATAGCAGGCATTTTAAAAAAGCATTTATTCCCTGAGTCCTCTGCTAAAATAAAACAATTTTTTCAGGTAATACTCATCATGAAATTCAAGAAAAAAATATAATTTAGTTCTACTTTGATATATGTTATCTTGATTCATTAAGTAAATATCTGATATTCCAATGACAATGGAATCTTAATAGTCAAGTCAATCAATAAATATTAATAAAGCACCTATATTTTCTAGGCTCTAAGCTAAACACTGGGGATACAAAAAGAAGGCAAAAGATAGAATCTTTCCTCAAAGAATTTTCAACATAATAGGAGAAAAATCATGTAAATAAATACGTTCAGAGAGGTCAGTTGTAGGAGCAGAGGAAGGGAAGCATTCCAAGAATGCTGGATAGAGATGGAGGATTTTTGGGAAAGCCAAAGAGTTATGTCACTGAATGGAAAAATGTGTGTCAAGGAGTAAGATGCAAGAAGAATGGAAAGGTAGAAAGGAGTTCAACAATAAAAAGTTCTGAATGCCAAACAGAGGATTCTGTGTTAGCTCTTGGAGGTAACAAAGGTCACTAGAATTTTAATGAGGTGAGTGTGTGTGTGTGTGTGACATGACCATACCTACATTTTAGGAATATCCCTTTATTGGCTGAATGGGAAGAGACTTGAAGCAGGTAGACTCATCAGCAGACTATTGCAATAATCCAGGTATGAGGTGAGGAGAGCCTGCACAGAAGTAGTGTCCATGTCAGAGGAGAAGCAGCATCATCAAGAAATTTTGCAAAAGTAAAATCCATAGACTTTGGCAATAGATTGGGTATGGGAAAGGTGAAAATTTGTGAGGACAAATGAGTAACTGAGGTAGAATTTTTTTTAAAAAATTGGTGTTTTTGTGATTTGTGTTTGAGCTGAGATAATTAGACTTCAGAATGAAGTTAGTGCATTTGAAAATTGGCTGCTCCCTATTAACATCAATGCTGAACTCATGTACATAGTTCATTAATTAGTCTATATGGTAAAAAGCGGTTACTTCTGTACTTAATTTGGCCTTCTTTATTCATTAAGCACCAATATGGTGTACAGAAATACGCGAAAAAATATTGAAGGTACAGAAGAAATAACATAATACTATCTTGTAATGATTTCTAGGTTGTAAGCCTGAGGATTTAAGAAGAATGATGTTTCCCTCTACAGTAACAGGGAAGATATGAATATGGAAGGGAAGGGGAGAGGAGAAAGATATGAATTGTTTTGGATTTTTGGATATATCTAAGATGTCTACTGGACACCCAGTATGAGACGAAAGGCAGTCAGAGATACAAAATTGGAGGTCAGCAGAGTGTTTGGGGTAATGTAAGTAGATTTGAGAACCATTAGCATTAAATCCATGGGAGCTTATGAGATCACCAAATGAAATAGTACAAAGGAGAGAAAAGATCTCAGACAAAACCCCAAGGGGCACCTATGTCGTTAGAGGGCATGTTCTAGAGGAGGATCCAGTAAAGAAAATAGGGAAAAATGGTCTTTTAGAAGAGACAATAAGTCCTACAAACTTGATAAAAAGGAATATCAAGGAAGAAAAAGTGATCAAAGGTCAAAAGTTGCAAAGGTCAAGGAGAGAACCAAGAAAAGTCACTGATTCGGCAACTAAAGAAATCACTGGTAATTCTGGAAACAGCAGTTTCAATGTCATGATAAAGTCAGGGGCCAAACTGTAAGGGATGAAGAAAGCAAGAGGAAGGAAAGAAGAGTCTGTAGACTGAACGACTGTAGACTGTAGTCTTTCTGCATATAGAATCAAAGCTAGGAAGGTAGAAGGGGCTTCTCCCCACTTCCCCCCATGATAGAAGACACTTGGACATGTTTA
Source organism: Sminthopsis crassicaudata (assembly GCF_048593235.1). Classification (NCBI taxonomy): domain Eukaryota; kingdom Metazoa; phylum Chordata; class Mammalia; order Dasyuromorphia; family Dasyuridae; genus Sminthopsis; species Sminthopsis crassicaudata. Next base: position 408,762,511 of record NC_133617.1, on the reverse strand, counting down.
TAGGCAACAGAAAATGAGCCAGTAGGAAGAGGGAGTTTGAAAATAAATGAAAAAGTAAGAATGGCAGAGGGAGTAATGGAATCACATGAACAAGTAGGGGAGTTTTTAGTCTTCGCAGGCCACTTTATCAAGTGAGAGGAAGGTTGAAAGAGGATAGTGGCAGAAGACATCTGAATGATAGGACAGGAGGTAGAGGGAAGAAGAGAGAATTCTCAGCTATTTATAGTATTATAAATCATTTAGGAATGATGCGGTAGTGCTATTTTGGTGGGGGAAATTCAATTGTATTTTTCAAAAATTTTTAAAATTCTTGTCTAATTTTTTATTCAGATACTTTAATATTCAAGACTCTGGTCAGTGATTTTTCATCTCCCTCCAAACCCTTGATTCCATCTAATCCTCTTTGGGGTTGAGGAGGAAATGTAACTCTCTCTGGAAATGCAAAAAGCACGACTAGTACTTCAAATGCACTTTACCACATAAAAAGGGTTTTCTTAAACCAAGGTGATTGGGGGAAAAGAAGTACAACATAAACTCAAGATTTAGAGTTAAAAGATACCAATTCAAATTCTATCTCTGACTCACTACTAGTGTGATCTTAAAGAAGTTATTTAACTTCACTGGGCCTCAATTTCTTCATTTGCAAAATACAAAGGTTGGACTGGATGACCTCTCAGGTTCCTTCTAGCTCTTCATCTATGACCCAATGACCTCTCTAATCCATGTAGACCTTTTGTTCTGTTTCAGTCCAATCAGTCTATAATGGAGTGAGCTAGCATCTAAGGTAATGCCTTAGATGGGAATGAATAGCTGATCAAATTGTGTTACATGAATGTGATCTAATTTTGCTGTGCTATAAGAAATGATGAAAGAGAAAATTGCAAAGAATTCTGGGTAATATCAACTGATAGTGAAATAAATAGAATCTGAAGGATAATTTGTAAAAAAAATTTAAAAATTTTTTTTTTTAAGTTTAAGAATGTTGATTTAATAAACAAAAAATGACAAGGAGTAGCTAGCTACAAGGCGAAGTGGATAGAGCATCGGTCCTAGAGTCAGAGAGGACCCGAGTTAAAATCTAGTCTAATACACTTAACACTTCCTAGCTGTGTAACTATGGACAAGTCACTTAACCCAATTCCCTTTCCCTCTCCCCCCCAAAGTGGGGGGAGCTATAATAAGGTAAGTCACTCATCTCTTTGTAGAGAAGTAATGAATACAAGGTAAGGAAACACCTTTTGAGACATGGCTACTTTGAAGCTTCTTTTTGTTTGACTTTTGCTTATTTGTTATAAGAAGTTTTTTCCCTCTCTTTTCTTGCACTTTGTTAATTGAGTGGGGATGGTTATAAGAAAGAGAAGGTAAGCAATACTGATACCAAACAGAGAGCATTCTAACAGTTTTAAAGGTCTATCTATGACAATTTAAAAAAAAAAAAAAAGGAAATTCAGAAGGAAACACAAATAGGAGTTTTGAAAGAATAGAAAGAATACCATATATTATTAAAATAAAAAAATAAGTGGGATGAAATGGACATTTATATAATTCCATAATTTTGCATACCATTGTGTATATAAAAGTAGGGAATATTTTAGTTCAGAATACATATATTTTAAATTTTAACTCCTTGAAATGTTCCCATTACTTACAATCTATTCCCCTCTCTCTACTGTTCAAATTCTATGTTCAAGTCTCAGTCTACTGAAGTAACTTGAACAATCTACCCTGTATATTCTTCTCCTCGACATCAAATTTTGTAACATACCATATTGTACTCTGAGAAATCTTAGAATCAGAGTGTGTTCTGACTCTTCCACCATTTTCTCAACAGTATTTCCATCCTCCTTTCCACCCTGGGCCTTCTTCCTGAGTGATCTTTATCCATGGGACTATTATCCTTCAGGAAAACGGCCAGTCTTGTCTCACTAAAAGCTTCCTTTCAAAACACTTATCATATTGCCTCACCATATGTTCCTTTCCTCCCTGTTACACTCTACCCTTATCATCAAAAAAATCTGACAGAGTTCATGGACGAGGTTTGTCTTCCCCCTCCTTTTTTTTTACAAGCATGTTCCCAGAACACACAACAGAACTTACCCAGAGTTAAGAACTAAAAAAACACTTTTTCACTTATTTATCTTTGCAGAGCTGGACCTTATTCATTTCAGGCACAGGGAAAAATGACACCAAGGAATAATAAATGAGAACAGTCTGTTGACCAAGTGTCCCAGTCATTCTTCTCTAGACTTTTAACATCACACTCCATGAACTTTATCATCCTGTAAGACTACTTTCCCCAGGAACTCATACCTCCTCAGAAGCCCTATCCTCTGGATACTCCCTTTGATTGCATGGCTCCTTCAGAATTTCCCTTTAAGCAGGGTACCTAGGGCTATACTCTTCAAGTCCCCCTGCATCAGATACCTTCCCTTGCCTTTCAGCTTCTTTTTGTATGTTGTCTTTCTCCATTAGATTGTTAGCTCCCTGAGATCAGGGACTTTTTCTTTTTTGTATTCCTGGTTCTTACCACATTCAATAAATATTTATCAACTGATAGACTAATCACTCAAGTTGGCTAGAACATAAAGTATACAGAATGGATTTAAGTAATAGTAAACATAGAGTAGTTTTATACATTATAAATACAAGGTAGTTTGGAAAGGAAGGCACTACCAATAGAGGAAGAGTCAAGTAATTCCATGTAGAAGACAGTACCTGTCAAAGGAAGAGACTATGAAATGGGATTAAGAAGGCAGCACATTTCAAGCACAGAATAGTCAAATAGAGAGAAAGAAGGAAAAAGGAGAGTCATGAGTGAGTGAGGAACAAAAAGACCATTTTGGTTGAGTCCAGAAGAGACTATAGCTAATTTCTACTTTTAGTTCGAATTGGATCTATGTTGTCAGAATTTCATGAGGAACACTTCATCCTTTTTGAGCTGTTTTTCTCTGCAGGATCTTAAACCATAGAATCCTATTTTTTCCTTATAACTCATTAAAACCCACTCTCCCCAAGTCTAGAATACGTCTAAAACTACTATCTGGATTCTTTTCTTTATATTTCATATTATCTATTTTAAAGTCTGCTATATGAAAAAGGATTTGGATTTTGTTCTGCTTGTCCATAGGGGAGAGAACTAAAAGTAATAGGAACAAATTGCAAAGAAGCAAATTTAGGCTTGATGTTTAAACAACAACAACAAATACATTACAACTTCCTAACCATTTAAAGCATTTCACAAAAAAACGAGCAGCTCCAGGTTTTGGTTACCCTAGGATTTCAAGAGAATAACCCCTGGTTGGCAATGTGATAAATAGGATTTTTGTTCAGGTACAGCTTGTGCTAGAAGCCTTCAAGATCTCTGAGAATCTGTGATTGTGATCAGTAATATATATGCTTTGTAATATTTTTTTAGTCAGAATGATGAATCTGCACAGATTTTTTTTTTTTTAAACTATTTCACCTTTGAGATTAATGAGATACTTGGGTGGGAAGGCAGAGAGATGTAAGGGAGCAGAGAGGGTAAAAGTACAAACTGTTGTTACAAGCCACAAAAATTATTTAACTTTATAATCTTGCTGTTATTAACAAAATCTATGCACCAAAACAGACCCTAACTAACCATGTACAACAACAAATACTGTTCAATTCTGATCCTTGAAAAGAAAGAACTACCTCTATTATATACTATTAAGTACAGTTTTTTAATGTCCTACATTACTCAATTTCACATGGATTGTAAAGTTTTCTGATATTATTCATAACAAAGACCAGGTTTACAAAATTATAAACAATATCCTGACAAGAAGTACAAAAACCCAGTTAATTTTTCATCTATTTTTCTACATAATGCCAAAATCTGGATATTTAGCACATACTATATTATGTGGATAGTTTGAAGAAAATATCTGTATGTGTGTGTGTGTGTGTGTGTGTGTATGAATAAAATATTGTTAAAGCATTCTGAAAACTATTTTAGCTTTTGTTTAATAATTTTATTGCTTTGAATAGTACTTCATAAATACATTTCAGAATGATTTTGCTTGTCCTATATTAACTTTATTTCAGTAAATGTAAATAATCTCAAGGACACTGGTTACAATTTGGCCACAACTTCCTTTAATTACATCATTTATCTGGGAACACACATTTTCTAACACGGAATACTCATTCACTATTAAAAAAAAGAAAAATTCATTGTTTCAATCCACTGTAGCAATCGAAGGATTAAATTTAACCACAAAGGTGGGAAGACAATTCTGAAATTTAGCTCTATTTTTGAAAGGGGGGGGGCGGGGACCAATCAGTGTTGTCTTTACATTTTTTTACACTTTTGCCTAACATTTTGCCTAACATTTCAGAAATTTATTTCAGTTCTTGAGCTTTGTTAGATTCTAATCAAGAAATAAAATTTACTTGGCATTGAAAATCTTAAAGAAATGGCTGATTTTATTTTAAAAAGGGAACCAAATAATTTTTGGCTTTATGAAAACTCGTTTCTTATAGAAAAGATTGGAAATCAATTTCTGATGTAAACTTTGAGACTAAATTTGTTAAGAAAATAAAAATGTATAATATTCTCTACAATTCCTTAAATCAACTTCACAAATATTTAAGAAATTATCATTTAATTACTTTCTCTTATAATAAGATTGTTAACTTGATGTCAACAACAGAAAGTCTGTCTTATTTACCATTAAAGTGCTTCGTTATATTTTAATAACAGGGACAATACTGAGTAAATGCAGGATTTTTATTCAGACTATTTCCAGTACACCTAAACATGTAGTAGTTCTTAAAATGTAAATCCCTATATTAGAAATCAAATGTCTGCCATTATAATTTCAGATATCTTGCATATTTTTATTGTCAATTATCAGTAGCTCTTACTATTTTAGTTTCTTTTTTTTTACCCTACCTACTGAAGTTATTCATCTATGAAATACTTAACTGCCAGTTTTGCAAATTTTGAAGTGAATTCTTTTTGTAAAATTAAAAAGTATATATGATGGCCTCTGTTATCTACTGGTTAAATTTAAATTTCTATATATCATGTATTCTTATGGCATGTAGAAATGAATGCAATTGGATTCTTTAGCTATCACTGAAACAAACTCAGAAAATAGTCAAGGAAAAATTATGCAGATTTCATTTCCAATTATGGAAAGCACTTAAACTTATACAAGAAGGTTAAAATGTTTTCAATTTTCATTTTTGCACTTAAATATTATTTCTCATACAAATAACTTAATAATTTGTAATCAAAAAGAAAAACCCACAGAGTGTTTAACAACTGGTTTTCAAGTTATAACTCAAAAAACCTTAGGACTAATGTAATTTTCCAGTTTAGGAATATAATACTTACTAGACACTAAAATAAACTTCAATCAATTTAAATTTTCATTCAGTACAAATTTTAGAGATAATGAATTCCTGAGTTCATGATCCTACTGTGTAACATAGCACTTCATTTATCCTATCACTTCTTTTATTTACCACATTATCTTTTTAGTTGTGGGCTCAATTTGCCTATTTGTAATAGCTGTAAAAGACAGTAACAACATAGATCAAAGGAGATCTACAAGCTAATCACTCAATCCCATAGCATAATTTGAAGAATAGGTTGTTGTTGTTTTTTTTCTTTATTGGGCCAAATCCTAGAGGGATTATTGGATCATCTAGCAAAACATTATCAACAAATACTAGCATCTGAACACTTTACTTCTAGAAGAGTTCCCTTTAACTTTAAGTCTACCATACCTTGCTTCTGCTTGATATTAAAGATCAGAATCTTACCATAGTTCTCTCTGTTACAGCTTTTAAGTAACCTTTAACTAATCTTTAATGCTCTCCCCTAACAAATTCAGGTGAGACATTTTAGAGAAGTCATTAAGAGACATAGATTCACAGGACTCTCAAAGGTCACCCTGACAAACTTCTACATTTTATAAACAAGAAAACTGAGGCACAGGTAGGTTAAGTGACTTGGGTTGGATGGTCTTTTGTTTTACTGAATAAATTGCTTTTTTTGTACTTAACAAAAAATGCACATCAGGATCTTGGATTCTTTACATTCTTTACTCATGTGTGAGATAATAGCCTGTGAAATGCCACTTGCAAAAACTAGCCTGTTCCCATATGAATAAGCTCATCAAAGAGAGAGCCTCATTGTATGAATAGATGAGTCTTTTACAAATTTTATATAACTAATAACATGGGAATATGCCTTAATAGTCATGAGCATTCTTTTGTTTAAGACGGCCGGAATTTTTTCCTCCCAACTTCATGTAGCAAACTCTCTGCTATACATTTTTATCTACATTTCTTAAATAACATTTCCATTGCACATCTAGACTGTTAACTCATGTTAAGAGTCCAAAAAGTAGTTTCACATGGTGAGAAGAGTATAAAAACCTTTGTGAATCTTTTTTCTACGTAACTGGCTTTTCTTTCTCTAACTCACAGTTTTACCTTAACATCTTATAATAGGATGACTTCTTATCCAGGTAACTTTTTTTTCCCTTCCACTCTTTCTCCCTGTTTTATTAAGCAAAATTATTCTTAAATTCTCCACTGTCCTTCTCCACCAGTAAATTACTTTATTCTCTAAAATGTTTTGTTTGTCAATCAAATCTTTCTATTTGGCATGCAGGTCAAGTGTTTGTTGCTAAAGGTGGTTTTTAGGTTCTTTGGACTTCATAATTAAGGTAGTTTTATTTTCTAATCTTCATCTTCAATCATTTGTTCTAATTGTTTTAATTGTGTTCTCTACTTTTCCCCATTCCTATTCTTTCTTTTAACTTTATACTAATTTTGATCTTTTTTTTCTATCCAGTCAATAAAGAAAGATGATTCAGATACAATTTCTGCCTTAAAGAGTAATTTTCTGTCAAAATATAACCAATTTTATTTTTTCAACATTTTTTGTTATTTGGTGTTTATCATAATTTTTTCTCTTTTAGTTCTGGGAAGTCTTGTTGAGTTTGTGTCCATTTAACTTGTAGATGTCTTTTCATAACTGTCTTCTTCTGAATTTGTGAATTAAGCTTGTCACCATAGCAGCTTTTTATTGTGAGGTTCTTCTGCTGTTGTTTGCTCATTTTCCCCAGACTATTTCTTGAGTTTGAATTTTGTTAAGAATTGGGCTCTGTTTATTTGGGGTTGGGGAAAGAGAAGTAGGAGTGCACTGTCCCAAGCTTCAGACTTTTTCACAATGTTGTTTTCAGTTCTGGAGTAGGGATGGAGAATGGGTCTGTAATTTTTTGGTAATTCTAAGACGATGTGATGGAAGAGGTGTGGTCACTTCTCTTTTGGTGTGTATTCTGATATTTACCAAGTAGATCCCCTACTCCCTTTTGACCACATGCTTCTTTCTACCTTGGAACTCTGATCAAAGCTGTTGCTCTCTCTTTGCCCTGAAACTGTAATGGATCCTTGCTTGTGACTACAAGCACTCCTCTATGTCCTGGAACTGCAATTCAGAAGTGAATAATGGGCAATGAAGATGGTAAGCACTATAGAATCTTGCATCCAGTGCCCATACATGGGTCCTTGATAATCTCTTTCTGACCAATTGTCCAAACTGTTGACTATCGCTGGGAAGGGAGAGCTATCATAACTGTTGCTACTACTGTTCTCATAATCTTTGAAGTCCATATCTGTTATTGCCACATGTGCTCTGGATTATCCCCTACTCCAGTTTCACAGAAGTCTCCTTCCAATCTCCTAAATTGACTTGGATTGGAAAAAATGTTTCATCCTGACCTTCTGTTGGCTATACTGCTTCAGAATTTGATTTGTTATTTTAAAGTTGTATGGAAGGGAATATTGAAAGTTTGGCTTGAATATTCTCTCTACTCAGACATCTTAGCTCTACCTCCTGCTAATAGTTATCATAATTAGAATTCAGAAGCTTTATGAATTCATGATATATATAATACACACACACACACACACACACTTTTATACACACATATATATATATATATCACTAAATCATGAGGTTTCAATGAAATTTACAAGTCTCTGGCTCTTATTTCTAACATATTTTCTTCTCTCTTTACCCAAGCCTACCTTTACATTAAAAGTACTTAAGTATGAAACCATGTTTATTTAATTTGGAAAATCTTATCTACATCTCTTAGAATTTCTCTCTCTTCAACTTCTGTGATACATTTTGGCACATTTACTCTAATTGTTTGGATTGTGGTTTTTCTACAAATAGTTATCATGAGCATTGCTAATGAGACAACTAAAAGTACCACAAAATGATGTCTCCTGTTGCTTTTCAATGTCAAATGAAACCACTACACTAAATTTTATTTCCCTCTCAAAGAGATCTGTAATCCATGATTCAATCCATGACATTTTTTTGTTTCTGCTTTTGCATGGAACAAAAGTAAATTCAGTTCCTCCAGTAGTATGTTCACTTGTAAAAAAAGGTTCTCACATTTAAAGTATTACTACTATTACCACCACTACCAATAGTTTACAAATCTATAGCATCCACTATATGCTAGGTATGGTACTAGGGGATTTACAATTACTATTTCATTTTATCCTCACCTTGAGAGATAGGTGCTGTTATCATCTTCGTTTATCAGTTAAACAAACTGTGACCTGCCCAGGGTCAATCTAGTAGGAAGTGTCTGAGGTTGGATTTAAACCCAAATCTTCCTGACTTCAGGTCTAGTACTCTAATTAATGTTTACAAATAACCTAAAAACTATATGGTTTTTGGCAACCTCTGTGTCCCTTTCTTACAACTCTGCCACCTAATCTCTAGAATCAAAGAGGATGGCACAGGACAAACTACAATTTTGTATTTCTTTTCTTCATGGGTTGTCATGGTCAAAGAATTCATCAGCAAGTAACAGTCTAATGGTGATTAGCCTCTGGCCTGTTCCCTGAACCTGGCATAATAATCTCTATCTTGGCTAGAACTTCCATGTCATGAAAAGGCCCAGATATTCTACTTTCACTCTATCCATCAAAGCAGAGTTCACTCCATTCCATCTTTACTGGTTGCCTGTATCAAGATGATACGCTGCCCCCTCCCCTCCATTCTATTAGCACAGGGACCAATACATAATAAGTGCCTAATAAATGTCACTCCTTTCATCCACCCATCTTTTGCTAGGGTAGTCATTAGAAATTTTAGTCTTTTCAGCAGCCGACTATGTCAGAGCTTGTACTCCAACTTGAATAGTCTTTAAGAAACTTGGTCAATCACCTCCAAAAATTACAGAATTTGAGAATTATATGGGATTTCAATAGCTATCTAGGTCCAAGCTATACACAAAAGAAATTCCCATTAAAATGTTCAAAATTTGGATATATCTAGTTTTTGACCTGCCCCCAAATGATAAATCAGTTTTAAGTAATATAATGAAGAATTCACTGCTCCTACAAACATAGGAACTACAAGGCTAAAATCTAAAGGGCATTATATTTGATTGGTGTTAATTCTTTATTGCCAAGATTACCAATTGAAAACTCATGATTCTTTCTGGCAGAGATAAAGGGGTATTTTTTCTTTTAAAAATAGATATCCTACAATTAAACTCAACAAAAATCAGATACCTGGTGAGCAAATTAATTTTCAGAGAAGATCCAATGAATTAAATTTACATGATAATCCTAACTTTATTAAAAAAACAAAAACAAACAAAAAAAAAAAAAACTCTGGAAGGCCTCCTGAAGGGGCTCAGCATATTATGGTGGAAATTTTGGAAAATATAATCTACTAAGTGGAATAAACCTATCCAAACTTTAAAGATGATGGTTTCATACCTCTATTTCATTTACTCTGTATGGTGTTAGGCTAGTTTTTTCAGGAAGAGGTTCTAAATTAGTGCCTTCTGACTCTTCTGTTTCTGAGCAGGATGGGGTCTCCACAGTTACTTTCACAGGAAAATCCAATTCCTGAAAGAAAATCACAGGAAACTGTTTAAGCAAGGTTAAAATGACCAAATATTAAAGCATATTTCAGAACATTTCCAAACTCTTGGTAAAATATCATTATATTACATTTTCATCATTTAATCAATCTCAATCCCCAAAATTGAAATATAATAAATATTAGCATATTACCTGAACTGGCCAAGGTAAATCTCGGGTTTTAATCAGTGGAAATCCCCTAAAGAGACAATTAATTTAGGTCATATTTTAAGGTAAAAATGTTGGAATTTATAATAACATACAATGGAACATTAAACTGACATCTTTGGAGAAGTACATATTTTATATAAGTGAATTTTCCAGATAGATTAATATTAACCCTTAAAGCACAAAAATAAAGTTTTTTGAATACTCGAAATACTTTAAAGTTTAATATTTCACACATCCTCCTCTTTCTGAGAAAATATTATGAAGATATTTGACATTTTCTTGACTGTCACTATAAAAAACAAGATAAAACCTACATTAAATGACCTTTGGCTACATTTCTTTTTAGGTTTGCCTTTTTTCCTCCCTTTCCCTTAAAAAAACCAAAACAAAACAAAAACAAAATCTTGATGTGTCAAAACTTTAAAGCTGAAAAAATCCAGAGAAATCATTTAGTCTAGGAGTTTTACATCAGGGATGCAATGCATAAATCTGTCTTTTCAGAATTTAAAAACAGTAATATTTAAATATGATTTATTTCCTTTGTAATCCAAAATACTTGGCTTTTATGCATTAAAAAACATTGTGAGAAGAGGTTTCACCAGACTGCTCAAAGAGTCCACATTCACAAAAAAGAATAAACCTAGTCCAACTCTGACTATGTAAGTGAACAAAATGAGGCTGCTGCAGAAGAGAAGGTGAGTTTTTTGTGGCTTCACTGTCAGCTGTCACTTTATATTACTGTCAGTATAACTATCTATAATGCCACAATTACACTATTTTTTTCTGTTCCCATTTAATTTATAGCTTTCTCATCTTCTCTAGATCAAAACCTAGACCAACAAAGTTGTTAGAACTATATATAAAATAAGAGTTCAGATCTGAGAGAAGGCAAGACAAGTTTTCATTAAGTCAAGTGAATACACTCTAATGCGCCAATATTGTTAAAGCATTTTTAACTGCTCAGAAGTCTTTTTCATTTGATTTGTAGTTATATTCTGGATACCAGAGATTGCCAAAGTTTGACCTACAAATTAATTAAAATATCTATTCTTTGAAATTTGAAGTCTTCCTGAAGAGAATTAAGATTAAATCTCCATGAAATATTTATTACTGCAAGGATCATTTACTTGAAACAAGTATAAAAATATGATACTCAGGAATGTCAAAGGAACACTCAATTCTTAAAATTATATAACATTTAAAGGAAATTTTAATTCATCATAATTAATAATACAAGGTTTACTATAAGTAAAATATACATTAGTATAAAATATACTAAAACATGTACCTCACTGAAATCTATTATGAATGTAAGCTAATGTAAGAAGTAATGTAAGAGCAAAGACTATTTGTTTTTTGTCTTTGTCTCCCCCTCAAAAATTAACTTCATTTTTTTTTTTTTCCTGAGGTTGGGGTTAAGTGACTTGCCCAGGGTCACACAGCTAGGAAGTGTTAAGTGTCTGAGACCAGATTTGAACTCCGGTCCTCCTGAATTCAGGGCTGGTGCTCTATCCACTGCGCCACCTAGCTGCCCCCAATTAACTTCATTTCAAGACCAAAATCTCATTGAGCCATTTAAAAAATCACTTTTATAAAATTATCTTTTTATCAGAATTAAAATCTGAATGTTTACTTTTATCTCCCTTGACAAAAATTCTCTTCCTCCCTTCTGGTTTCAAAATAAAATGGCTAAATATGAATATCAATGTAGTTTACACTTAGGTTCAAAAGATATGTATTTTGATAAGTTATCTGGCTCATTTCATAGAATCAATATATATATTTTTCCATTATAAAGACAGAAGCTAAAAATACTCTACCTGGTCCTATTGGCACGTTCTGCAGTACGCCAGGGCAGGAAGCCATAGGTACCAGGTGGCAATGACTCTGGAGTATAAGAATCTTTACTACATAACTGTTTTCTTCCTGTACTTAGAGGTTTCATTGTTGTTACTCCTGAATAGTTTGAAGAGGCATTTAAAGGAAAGAATTAAAAGCGACATGAAACACACACATATAATTAAATTACCGTATATGCATACACCCTGGGGCAAAAGAAAAATATACATATAGCATTTAAGCTAACGCAATACAGAATAACGCAATTTATTTGAATGTTCTTTTATAAAGAACAGTCATTTCATTACTGCTGTACTATGCCAAGTATACTTTTAGTATGATGTTGACGTCACATACAATATGCTGAAAAAGTTAGCAACTCATGGACTGGCTTGAAAGGACTGTGTCCATTTGTCCAAGTGTGGAAGACATATGCCACAAATCTTTCCAAAATACTGTCACAGGAGAAGTTATGAAGTTATATTAGTATTTTTCCATTTAGCCCTTGCTTCTTTAAAAAGGAGGCTCTGGGAATGATGTTTAAGTCACTTGGACAATAGGCTATAATTTTATATGCTGTCACGTATATTTCATATCAGAACTGGTCACAGGATTATTTTAGCATGTGGGAAGCTAACACATGGGCATGGCTATGATGAATAGTGTTAGTACTATGGACTGATGATACCCCTGCACTAAAGATTTTCACCTGCTCCAATCTATGAATCTTTCAATTAACCTCCAGCTTTATGAGTTACCTTGTAATCCAAACCTAAAAATGATGGCATAGGATGCTTAACATGTATTGAATACTCAAAAAAAAAAAAAAGTTAACGTAAAGAATGATGCCAGCAATTTATTGGCTAAGAATCAATTTCTGGAACATTTTTCTAACCAGCCTCAGACATCCAAAAACTTGGCACTCCTATACTTTAGAGAAATGGGAAAAGAAAGGTATGCAAATTCTCTGGGATGGTTGCACTTTGCAGCTACAGTGTTATATTATTCGGAGACTATTCTCTTATCCTAACATTATTACAGAGGTTTGTTAGCATGAAAGTTAGGAATTTGTTCCCCACATTCACAGAATGACAGCAAACTGCTATGAAACAATCTGAATAACTCAAACTTACTTTCATATGGAAGATAAAGTACAAATGTAAACAAAAACAGCAAAAAATTGGTGAAAGAAAAAATATTGAGTCTATAAGAAATAAAGTAATTTATGCATTTACTGTCTCTCAACAACAGTTTATTACTATGTATAATTAGCTCATAATTGTATTAATATATTATAATTGTAAATTTATCTTAATGATCAAGACAGGGTTATGACTTTTGAATAAGTAGAAAGGACAGTAAAAGCTTAATGTACATTCAAAAATTAAATTTCCTCTCTCACAACATTAAAAACACCTTAGCTAAGTTTTTATATATTTGCAAAAATTTATTAGTCAAGTTCAACTCTCTTAGTATTCCAAATGGCATGTAAAATCAGTAGGATAAAAGATGTCCTAATCACTATCAGTAATATGCAAATTTTTATAAGATTTTATTCTACCATGCCTATGGGATAAATTCATAACTCACTAATTACATTAAAATTTAGTTCATCTTGTGTTGATTTTCTTCTTTACATGTCTAAATGTGATACTGAATTTTTACTTTGAAGCATATGTTAAATCCAGCAACTATACCCTTCTGAAATTAATTACTAACCCAGACACCAATTTGAAGTACTTACCTTTGTGCCTCCAAATTACTGAAGCAAGTATGAAAAAGCCCAAGAAACAAAATTACTTTTTCAGTAGCCGATCACAGCTTGCAAATGTGTCACATTTTCACTTTGCTTAACCATGTTAAGAATTTTATGAATTTTATTCTTAGGAAGGATTTGGGATTTCCTGAATACAGGAAGCTCCCATTAAGGAGGAAGTGGGTTCCTTCACCCAATTTTGTCTCAAGAAAGTTGCTTGGGGCACTAAGAAATTAAGTACCTTGCTCAGGGTAACAACTAGTATGTAGTATGAGAAGCAGCATTTGAATCTGAACCTTCCTCACTACAAAACCAACTCTAGCCAACATACCAAACTTTTTTATTCCAAGACACTTTATGATATATTATCAGGTAGAAATAATAATGGTAGGCAAATCTTTAGTCTAGTCTATCTCTTTCCACCTTATAATCTAATCTCTTTTAAAGATCACCCTTATATGTATCTTCCAATAAAAGAACTGGCGTGAAGTCAAGAATGTATAATATTTAAAGGATGATTTAAGGATATTTACATTAATAAGAGGATAAGAGTACATATATGATGTCATTAGTATAGGATTCAACAGTGAGAAACTTCTACTGCTATATGTTGGCATTAATTATATGACTTGCTTAGACTTGAGTCAATATGTGTTAGAAGGGCAGACTTTAACACTATTCTGATTCTAAATTCAACTCTCTACTATGCAAATTAAAGAGCTCAAAAAATATAATGTCCTCATTGAACATGTCCTTCTCATGTACCCATAGAGTTGGTGTTGGGAAAGAATTCACACTTGGTTTCCACATCAAATCCCTACAGGACTGCTATGTTAGCTCTATTTGAGAGGCAAGGTGGCACATAATAGTATGTGGCCTTTGCCAGGACTTTAGAAAGTCACTTTTTAAATCTAAAAAGTTATAGAGGATTTGATAATCTGTATTGAAAATGAAATCACAGGTTCAGAAAAAAAAAATTCTCCCATATAGCACATGAAGTACCAAATTATTGTACAGGTTGTCAAATTTGAGTGGATCATCTGTGGGAAGAGTGCAACAGTTTGAACAAGAACTGAACACAATGAAAAGAAATAAATGGATTTGTTATCTACACTGATGAATGAAATAATCTCAAAATTCACTAAATTGTATATATATCATATTGTGGGTAATAAAATAATGATTAACTTTTGAATCAACAATAAAATTTTTAACAAGCATTCTTTCAATAACTGCTCTAATGTACCAGTATTTATAAAGCTGAAAAGCTACATTTCAAATCTAAGCAAATCCTTTATGAAAATTGTCCATTTTAATCTACTTATTCAGTATAAATCTAAGGAATATTTTCATTACCAAAAAAAAAAAAAAAAAAAAAATTGGAGCCCTATTTATTTATAAGAGAAGTTCAATTAAGAATGAGACTCCTTCCAGAGTGCTTTCTTTTAGAATGAAACATTTTAAAGGTTTCAGAATAAGGCCAAAAAAAAAAAAAAAAACAAACCACCACATAGCTGACCATGGAAAAACATGTTTTAAATTGGGAGCAAAGTGTACTTAATTTTACCATATATTTATTAACATATTTAATTTTATGTTGTCTGTTGTGCCTCTCATTTAGACTTTTTAAAAGAGAACTTTTGACCTAAGATTTTTTTTTTTTAAATAAAATTGTATAATACCTGTTAAAATCTGTACAACGGGGGAAAAAGTAGACTCTTTTTTCCTACTATCAGGAACAAACTGTTCTCCAAAATAAGTATGCAATCAATCAAAATTCCTGCTCAAGAAAGTAAATATAAAAGTTTCCTAGCAAGGAGGTAAGTTTTTTTCTGTTGTTTTTTGGCTTAGGACATACTTTTTAATGTAAAAGTACAGTGAAGACCATTTACGTTCTTAAGTTTCCTTGAAGTGCCTACAATCTACAGTAAAAGCAATTTTGATATTTTCCTACATTGATATCTTCCCAAGACCATTCCCATCAACCACAAGATAGCATATAAAAAGCTTATCATCAAGAGCAAATGAGAAGAGAAAAAGAGACTGAAAGAAAAAGAACTGAGTTCTTATTCAGCCTTTGCTCACAGTATTTTAAAAATTCTAACAGAACAGAAGTTTATAAGACTTTTAAAAATATATATAAATTTTAACTATATTTGATCATGGAATTGCATGTATAATTTCAAAAATCTAGATATACTCATACTTGGCAAGTTTTTGAATGAAAATATCTAATCTTCCAATGTATTACTCAAAGACAGGTTCTCCCTTTAAATCTATTTCATCTGAATTAGTGAGCCATTTTAAAAATATTTCAAAAAATAAATGTGGATATGTCCTCTTCCAAAAATATCAGACACATTCTCACATTTATTTTCAGTTGTAGCACTTCATTCGTTACACAAGGGAAGGGAGAAAGACAGAGGAAAAGAGATATCTTCAGAAATATTACAGATTTTAAAAAGCATTACCTTTAGGTTTTATTCTTCATCAAAACCCTTACTCAAAAATTACTTGCAAAAATTAGAATAAACAGATATTCTTCTCATAACAGTCAACATAAAAATCCCCAACAGGACAAGTAAGTTAGGTTTGGGGTGTTAGACAGTAGTTTAATTAGAAGCACTTTTTTCCTAAGTGATTTTTCTCTAAAAAGTTGAAAATCTATGCCTGTGCCAAATTATCATCATTAAAATGTTCACAATCTGAACAAAGTCATCATTTATTTTTTCAATACAGTATTAGTAATTCGAGCACATTTCAATTCTGAAGCTCTGTTGCTGAATATTTTGAGCACCCATAAAAAAAAGTAAGTAAATATTACAGGGGGAATTTCCAAGCGGCGTTAAAAAAGGAGGGTTACCAATACGAATAGTAGCTTTTCCTTTTCGACCACTTCCCAGAATTATAGTTCTTTTTTTCTGTTTAGTTTTGAAAAGGTCCTTTAAAGTTGGAGAACTTAACCACTTGTACTAGAAAAGAGAAGTAAAATACTACATTTCAGTGACAAGCAACTTATGAGGTTTTGGCTTCAGCCAGCAATTATAATGTTAAATAAATAAAAAATTCGTTTAACTTTCTTTTGGTGATATAATTAGCAATATAATCTTTGGCAATACTAACAGAAGGAAAAGTATGAGATTGCCTTTATGTTATTAGTTAGAAAATGAATGACTTGTAATTGAAAAATGAATTTCACGTGTGCCTTTGCTATTTAAAGAATACATCAGCAAATCCTTATGGACAAAATAAAAGGTACACCATACCTCTGATTTGGCACTCTTTCCATTCTGTACAGCTCTCTCAATAACTGATTTCATCAAAGAATGATCTACAAATAAAATGGAAATTAAATTACAATTTTTCCAGTGATTCTGCATGTTTTTGTTTCAAACAAAAAACAAGCCAAATATCACTGCTGTCTCTTTTCAAGAAAGAGGGAAAATTCTTATTACTGTAATTATATACAAGTGATCTCTTTGTGTATATTTCCCCTGAAAAATATCTGAAGCTATTTCTACATATAAATTTCCTTCTAAAGGCTTTTTTGTCAATAACAAGTGATGTAGATGAAAGAACAAATGAAGAGGCTAGAAAAACATTTTTTGCTTGAAGTTTTTACTCAGTCTTTGCTCAAATCACCTAATACACCCTTACAAACTCCAGTTGCACCTCTAGAGGATCTCAGACTCTAGGGGTAAAGAAGGGCTTCCAACAAAAATGTACTAAACAAGACGAAAGATATGAATTACATTCTAAATATTCTAAGCATAATCTCAAAGATCATATAAACATTATGAATTTATTGTGGCTAAAAAATTCACCTTTGCAACAGAATGTTAAGCTAAAACTCCCTGTAAGGAAATAGGTTCTAACTGGTCTAAAAAACAAAGGAGGCAAAGAAAAATAAAGGTTAGGGAGATACTTATATATATTGAAATACTGAAAGTCAAAAGATTTAATAGTATACAGTCCTGATAAGGATCAACAGTTCAACTGAGTTGGAGCAAAGGGCACTTCCACCCTACTGGGCCAAATATAAAGTGGCAGACAAAACCATAGCAAAAAATTACATAATAAAAAGCTAACATTATTCTTCAGTTCCAGGCCTATAATTACAAAAGACCAAAACCCACCTGCCTTCATCACAGGAACAACCAGGAACCATTTATTTGTATAACCCATTTAATAATACAAAAATCCCTTTATAAAAAATGTAAAAGAAGCCGAGATAGTGAACTTGTTAATACTTATATTCTGAATACTTTCCCTTAAGTTTTGTCATGATTAATTGAGTAAAATAAATTTAACATACCAACAAGTGGGTTTTTTCTTATATCCAGAATCACTATGGTTGTATTTCCTTCTAGGGCTTTTAGAAGAGTTTTAGCTCCCTCATTGCTAAGTCCACACTGCTGCAGATCAAGTGCTTGAAATAAGAAAAAATATTTCAACTTACCAATTTATATATTTAACATGTAGTCATCACGCCTCATATATGGAATATCTTTTTTTACATTATTACATTTATTACTGAAATGGATCTATAATCTCATTTACATGGGTATCACAATCTACTTCTGTTTACTTATCCAGTACCACTCTTACAAAAGACCTTTAAATTTATCATCAGAGATCTAACTGACATGTGAGCTGCCTTCTTCACTTTCTTTTTATTATCATCAACACCATCAAATCTGTATAAATATACAATTCCCCTCAGGAAGAGGGTGGGAAATGTGAGTATTGTTTTCTTTGTTTTTTTTTTTTTTTAGCTGAGGAAACTAGGGTTAAGTGACTTATCCAGGGTCACACAACTAGGAAGTGTTAAGTGTTTGAAGCTAGATTTGAACTTAAGTCCTCCTGACTTCAGGGCTGAGGCTTATTATTTTTTCTGTATTACACACAAGGAAACTGAGGTCCACAGAGACTAGGAGACCTGTATAAAGTCATATAGCAAGTGTCAGAGCAGAGACTTCAAAACTACTTCATGATTAAATCATGCTTTTTGAAGATTTTTATTTTAATTCTAATTTAAGTTTCCTGTTACTCAGAACATTTCTGGACTGCTAACACTGCATGTATGAACAAAGAAATGTAAACTAATTTTTAAATAAGATAAGTTAAAATATCAATGAGTTCTAAATTCCTTTCATTTTTAATGGGGTGAGGAGGAAGAACAGAAAATTTGTGCCACATTTTCTATTAGTGCCTAGGACCAAAATCATATTGATAAAATTTCACAGTTAAGGCAAAAATGCTGTAACTAATCAACTCTAATCATATATTGGCTTATTAGCAACAGTTATAAGTAAAAATTTTGTACTATATCCCCATATCATAATCTATGGTCTCAACAGTCAGCCAAATAAGACTCCCACAAACTCAATATTTGTTACTTGTTAGTATATTATAATATATAATATTAGCATAATATAATATATAATACTTGTTAGTATTTATTATCTTTATTATTAACTCAATATTATTGTGCATATATATGTATATTATATATATAACTCTATTATCATATAACTCAATATTAACAAGTATTTATTACACCTACTTTGTCCTCAGTCCTTGTGATACAAAGAGCTTACATTTTAATGGGAGAGACAAACACATAAGCAGAATGCAAAGAGAGTAACTATAAAATAGTATAAAATTATGAGATTTTGTGAGAGAAAGCTTTAACAGTCAAGAGGCTTGACATAGGCGGAGGCTTTTGAGATACATTTTGAGGAAAGAGATGAGGCATACATGAGGAAAAAACACATTCGAGGAATTAGGGGTGGTCAATATGAAGGTACAGAGGTGGGAGACAGAATGTGTGAGGAGCAAAGGGAAGACTAGTTTGGCTATTATCATAGAGTACAGAAGGTAGAAAAATGTGCAGTGTGCAGGAAAGATAGTCTGGAGTCAAGTTGATAAGGGTGTTTTAAAGTCAAACAGAGTCTCCCAGAGACAATAAAGACTGTATCTTATTCCTCTGATTAGAACACTTAAGGAAAATCACTAGCAGCTGTGTGGAAGATGAACTGGAATAGAGAAAGATTTGATGCTGGGAGAGAAAATAAGAGGCTATTGCAATACATCTACACAAGGAGTAACAAGGGCCAGAAATAAGGTGGTGGCTGTGTAACACAAGGGGTGTTACACCAAAAAGTCAGAAATAGTAAGATCTGACAAGTGAGTATAAGACATGAGTAGATTAAAAAGGAAAGGAAAATAGGGTATAAATTGGGAGCTTGGAAAAGTGATGGTGCCTTAGACACAGGGAGATTGGGAGGAAGAGAGTGTTTAGAGAAAAGATAGTAGTTCTATTTTAGATACACTGAGCTTGAGTTGTCCTGGGAAAATTCAGTTTGAAAAGTCCAATAAGCAACCATGGAGCTGAAACGTCAGACTAAGACTTAATAAATGATAATAATAGGATGATGATAATAAAAGATCTGTAAGGCATGTGAAGAAAGGTGAGAGAAAAGGACCTACAACAGTAAAAATGGAGAGAAGGGCAAAAGATAAGAACTAAAAACAAAGAGAAAGAATGTTGAGAGAAAAATTATGAAAAACCCAGGAAAAAAAAAGATAAGAGTATCCCAAAAATCTTAGTGCTCTTTTATACCGTTATACCATTAAAGCTAAAAACAGCACTAAGATTTTGGAGACATTTGAAAAAATATTTCACATATTTTATTAAAAACAAAAATTATATTACAATATTCAAAATACGGTATTTTATATCTTTTGGATATAAGACTTTTACACACACATACACACACACTCTCTCTCTCTCAAAATAAAAGTAAAAAAGAATAAAGAAAACAGCTACAAAGAATTTTCTAAGCAATGTTTCCCAAGAGTGAGGAGTCAATAAAGGCACTTCTCTAAACCAAATAAGCTTTAAATGTAGATAAAATCCCTAACTAAACTAAAGATTTTGTATGTAATGTCTCTTACTTCAACATTATTTATCAATTAACATTCTGAAAGCCAGGGTATAAAAATAAAACTAAAATACCTTATTCTACAATAGAGCAAAGCAAAGAATTTTGTAGTCATTGTCATACTTGTCATGACAGAGCAGATTGGAGGTCACTTCTACTACCCGCCCCCAATGAATATTTTTACCAACCTCTCAGCCACAAAGTTTCACAAAGACATTCTGCAAAAGCTTTGGCACCCTGATCACCAATAAGGATGTTGCAGTTGAGTGAGAGACGCTGCAAGCCCGCCATGCCATCCAGATCAGGGTTCCGATAGCGAAGACTCTCTGCCCACACATCCTCATGTCTCTTTATTGCCTGGTACTTGAAAGATTTAGACAAATGAAATGTCTCTGGGAATAACCAATACTTAGGTAAACAAAATCATTTATAAAATGATCTATTAAATTGTAAAATTATATATATACTATCAATAGGCCATGAAAACAAATTTGAAAACAAGACTAAATAAAACTAAAAGATTATTTAGACAACTGCTACAGCAAGCTTCTTAACTTGATGCTTTAAAAATAAGCAGAAGCAAATTAAAATGACTTAAGCAAGGTCATATAAAAGCTTGCTGAGAACGAATAGGACTAAAATCCACCTTTAACTACTAGTCCAATAAACTTTCCATCACACCATGATGCCTGGCTCCTATAATTGTTTAATCAGAAGTATTCATCATCATACATTAAAAAAAAAAAAAAACAAGCAAGCTTCTCAAGTGAAATTCTGTATATAAATGGAAAAGCTGTATGTAGATATCTTCCAAATACCAAAATTTAGTCACTTATCTTTAGCAATAGCTTCATTCACTTTCTGTTTGGTCATCTAAGAAAATAAAAATTTTGTTCAAGAGTCATTTGTGTGTGTGCCAGATGCACTAAGTTATTAAGATTAAAGTTCAAACATGAATTACCTTTAAGATATTGGCCAGATGTTCTGCTCCACGCCAAGTCAGATTACACCCTGAGAAGTTTATAGTCTTGAGAGTTATTGAGGTCTTAACACTTTGACAGATAGCTAAAAAAAAACAGAGAAACCAAAGACAACAGATTAAACATAAAAAGTCATTATGCACTTTTCTGAATCTATTCTTATTCAGTAACTATTTTGAATCACTAAGTTTTTTTAATACCTGTATATATCCCAACCCTGTGAAACAGAAAAGACATGACAAGTAAGTCTATTATAATTGCAGTGTTATTCTAATTTACAAAAATCACAAGTTAACTAACTAAAAATTATACCGTCTGAGTATTTGGAAATGCTTTTGATATAACAAGAATTTTCCTGTATTTTGAAAGTATAAATTATAAATGTTTCTTCCTGTCTATGCTTTAATTTCTATGCAATTACTAAAACAATTTCTCCAAAAATCACATGCTCTACAATCTTTTTTCATTTGTTTCTGTTTTCAATCATTAAGAATTTATTAAATAAGAACTATATGTCTATTATTGCACTGTTATAGTTCAAGGACTACAAGGAAAGCATAGACAGTTCTTGACCTCAACAACTACACAATCTATTTGAGAAGACAATACAATCTCATTTTTAAAAAAATGATAATACAAAACAAGATACAATTAAGTGCTAACTAATATAGTACAAAATAATAAAAAAGGATAAAAAATTGGGGAGCTCAGCACAATGGTCTGTAGTGGTAGGAGTAGTTAGTAGTTAGCTTCATGCTAGAAAACTTGATCTGACTTCTGAAAAATAAGATTAGGAAAGCTGGAAGGAAAAATAAATTAAAAACTCACTTTCTAAACCTCCATCTCCAATTGGACAATTTGCTAGAGATAAATGTACCAAAGATGTTGATTTATTCAATCCCTTCAATGGAAAAAAAAAAAAATCATACCATTAAAAACACATGAGGATCATAAAATAAAAAAACAGAATTAGTACCAAATGTTGCCATGATGAATTTTAGAAACCTTACCCTTGTTAACAATATTAAATCTCGTTCTCTTAAATATAGTCCCTGAAGTTCTAGGTTCTTCAGAGTAGTAGATACACTTAAACAGCCTTTAACAGCTTTACATATTTGGATAGTCACTTCTTTGGATCTAATTGTAGGAATTCGCCTTTTAGAATAGCCTTTATACCTATCGAAAGCTAGAAAAAAATGTTTTTCAAAGTTGTTACCAAAGAAAACTTGTACCAAAGACAATCAAAGAAAGCTTACATAGGACATTTTTCCCCCTACATTAAGAAATGGATTATGTGTGAAGAAACTATCTCCCCTCTTCCAACTTTGCATATAAATACAAACATTAAACAACTACATGAGGAAAGATGAAAAGTTTAGGTAACTGTCTCTAAGAGCAGAAAATTTTAGCAATGGTCAAGAGCTAAAATATACAAAATTAATTGTATTAATCATGTTACAAACATAAAACAGTGTGAGATCTAAGAGAAAAGTTTGTTGTCATCTAGGGAGGTCAGAGAAGGCTTTCTTAGATATAGTATTTGAGTAACATTAAAGGATGAGCAGTGATTTGATAGGTAAAAAGGGAAAGTAAGGAATATAAAGGGGTTGTGCAAAAAAGAATGGAATTCTAAGTGCTTAGGAGGAAAAAGATTAATCCTGTTTTGCTGGAATGTAGACTAATATGAGAAAAGTATTTCAGGTAGCATGCTACAGGCTACTTGTTTGATGCAGCTTCCTTATAACATGTATCACAATAAGCATAAATGGATGTAAATAAGTATAAAAAGACCATAAACACTTTTAGATGAAAATGCAATGAAATATCTTTCAGAACTATGCCTACAGGTGCTTAAAAAAAAAAGAAAATGGGTCTCCCTATTGCTTGCCCAGGCTGGAAAAAATTAGGGCTTAAGGACTCAATCTCACTGACACCAGAACTTTAACCTGCTCCATTTCTATCCTTCTGGTTGGTCCTCCCTAGGCAACCTTGTGGCTTGCCCATTCCCAGGGGCATACCATATTCATACTAAACTTAGTGGGAATACCTGATTGGCATAGCCCACTGCAGCTCAGAACTCTGGATCTCAAGGTATCAGCCAGTCTCAGACTCCCCAGTAGCTGGGATTACAACTGTATGCCATCTCATCCAGCTGTGAGGTAAATTTTTAGAAAATAAAAGACAATTTTGACTACACAAAATTAAAAAGCTTCATTCACTAATGAAAACAGAATTAAGAGAAACTGAAGTGTGGAAAAATATTTTCATAAATATTAATAAAAGTCTGATATCCAAAATATATGTGGAATTTACAAGACTTTAACACCAATAGTCATTATAGTTTTCAAATTACAAACTAGAAATGTTTCAAAACATGTCCCAAATTATTTATGAAACTAAAAATACTCTGAAGTCTCACCTCACAAGACAAATGAACAATGCTTGATGTCTGTGGGAAAATACACATTGATGAATGAGTGTTGGTAGATTTGTGAAGGGTCTAAACATCCTAGATTTCAATTTGGGACTATTTAAAATAGTGATTAAACCATTATCGGATATGTAATCCAAAGATACAGACAAAAACAAAGGTTCGAAATATAACCAAAACATTCACGATAGTGCTCTTCATGGTAGCAAAGAGTTAGAAACAAAGTGGGTATTAATGACTGGAGAATGGCCAAAATAAATTGCATGTGGATTTTGTAGAATATTACTGGATGGTAAGAAAAGATGGATAACAAGAATTCAGAGAAATGGGGAAAGATATGTATGAAGTAGAGCAGAAAGAAACAAGAAAAATCCACACAAGAAATACAATATGAATGAAAAGCAGAGACACAACTCTACTGGCAATGAAGCACACCTTTAACCCTTACTGGGAGAAGAGAGCTAACAGGACAGAATATCATCTACGCTGTCAGAAGTCACTGAATTGGAAACCTGAACTTAGCGGTTCTTCTTTGTCCCCAGGGAGAACTCCAGAGTCTGGACAATTGAGTTGAAATGACAAAGGTAAAATGTATCAATGAAGTTGATTTTTCAAAAGCAAAGATAAAATGATGGGGTTGGACTAACAATCACTCAAGTCCATTCCCACACTACATCTATGAGCCAGTGACTATCCTCCTCAGTAACTTTAGTAATAAAAGGTAACATTTATTAACTGCCTACTATGTGTTGGGCACTGTACTAAGCACTTTACATGTATCTCATTTAACCCTCACAACCTTATGAAGCAGGTCTCATTATTATCCTCAATTTAAAGATGAGGAAAGGGAGGCAGACAGGGATTAAGTGACTTGACTTGGGTCACACTGATAGATCTGAACTCAATCCTGATTCCAGGCCAGGAACTCTAACTAATGTACCACCTAATTTCCTTTGACCCTTTAGTACAAGTACTAAGCACATAGCACTAAACTATATTAAAATAACTTATCGGGAACATCATATAGTACTACTATTCCATTTATTAAATTACTTTTGAATCCCTAAGTAGCAAACAAGAGGTATTAGAAAGTTAGAAAGCTATTTTATGATACCATGTAGCAAAGTAAGTACCCAATGAATGCCACATACAAAACGATGAATTATGGCTAAAGTAGAAAACGGTTCAATATGCAGTTCAGTATAATGAAAAGAATACTGGATTTGTAGTTAAACCATTTGGCTTGGAAAGCACAGTGCCTGGCATATATATGTGCTTAATAAATGGTGGCTGAATACCAACTCTGCTCCTACAATTATTTTCCTAGTAAATTTTTTTTTGGGGGGAGTTTACCATTCATATCACTTTGTTTTTTTTTTAATTTATAATTTTTTTTCACAGTATATATGCATGAGTAATTTTTTTTTTATAATATTATCCCTTGTATTCATTTTCCCCAATTATCCCCTCCCTCCCTTTACTCCCTCCCCTTGATGACAGGCTCCTAGTAAATTTTTACCACAAGAAATAAATGCTTCTTAAATTTCCTTCGAGAAAACTAATGAAGAATATTTCTACTTTCCTCCCTTAAATCTACCCTATGGGGCACAGTTATTACAGATAAAGCCTAGGGGTACCCACCTACCTACTAATGAAAATATAATTCCCCAATTGCTTAAAATTTCACACATTCTCTTGTGAAGCCAAGAGCAGCCTAAAGGTTTAAGTAGCATTTCAGTTCTGAACCACAAACCTGAATCTCCAAAACCTGGTTGATATGAACTTCTGATGGCAATAGAGGGCAAGTTTTTATTTATCCTAAGAGCGCTTAGCAAAGGTGCCCAGTCCAGGAGCTTGAGGCGGTCTGCGTTGAAATCGAGCACCCCCAGCCTCAGGTTGGCTCTCACAACAGGCAGAGGTATAGAATCTTGAAGAGCACAAAGATATTCATAGTGAGAAAAGAAATCTGCAGCACTCTCTCTCCGGAGCTTCACTGAGTCGATCATTTTCTGGCCACCAGTTGAAACCCACCCTGACCCCTGAGAATAAAAAAAAAAAAAAGTAGAGATTTACTCCCAGGAGGAACTGGAATTGGAATAATCACCACTCATTTTGGAAGGGTATATGTGTGGGGCTTGGATTTTGTTTTTTCCTGAGGGAAGTGTTGGAGGTCTTTATATAGATAAGTAGTTTTTTTTTTTTTTTAAAGGGAGATTGATGGTTACTTACAAGGTGCTAGGACAGCACCAGACATTAGCTCTCCCTCCCTCCCCCAGGCTCTAGCAGTTACACAGCGGGAGAACTTCCTTTGCATTTAAAAGACTTGGTTTTGAGTGTGTTTGGGGGAGTGTCTGGTCTGCGGGACATTTAAGGCAGTAATCAAAACCTGGTCCTCGGAAGGTCTCCGGGTGGAGTGGGGTTTATTGAGAAGCCCCTTTACACCGAAAAGCAGATCAATTCTACCCACACATTAGAACAAGCAGCGCGGGAAGCAGCGCGGGCTGGCCGCAGCCACGGGGGCCGCGAGGCTCCGGCGGCCCAGGGCGGGAAGGCGCCACGATCCCCGGGCAGCTGCACCGACCGCCGCCGCTTGGCTCCCCAGACTCCATCCATTCCCTCACCCTATGCCCCGTGCTCCGCGGCGTTCACCTTTTCGGTTAAAGAAAGTTGACCCCCGCTACATGTCTTTCGGTCCGGTGCTCGGCCGGGGTTCGGCCGTTAGCCGCAGGTCCATTGTACTGCCCAGGCTGGCGCCGCCCACCGCACTGCTTCAGTTTGGTGTAACCCGGGAAGATAGCGCCGAACTCGACGACCCACGAGCGTCCCCACGCAGGCCCGTTACGTCAGCGCGTCACCGCCCGCGGGGCATCTGGGAAGGGGCGGGGCTATCCTGGTCGGCTTCCGGGGGTTGGCCGTGGGAACCGTGGGAGCTTGGTTGGTTTTAAGTGTCCTTCTGCTCCCCTCCCTCTGCCATTCCAGTTGGGAAATCCAAAATTTAGGTTTTGAGGGTCATTCAAGGGGACCCTCAAGTCAAAAAGTCCAAACTTTTTCTTTTGCACGTAAGGAAACTGAAACCCAGGGGGCGTAAATGACGTAAGGCGTACAGGTAGAAAATGGCAAAGGCAGGGATTGCAAAGAAGGATGCTTGAAACCAGCCTTTTCTGCCCCCAACCCACCTTTTTCCTGTGGATGTCACCAGTCAAACACAAGAGACCCCTCACCAATGGTCCTCAAACTTTTTAACTAGGGGTCAGTTCCCTGTCCCTCAGACTGTGGGAGGGCCAGATTACAGTAAAAACAAAAACTCACACTCTGTCTCTGCCCCTCAGCCCATTTGCCATAACCCCAGCCACATAAACGTCCTCAGAGAACCCCTGTGGCCTAAACTGTCAAAGAGATTTAACTAAAGTCCATTGAAGGTCTGACCATGTTTTACAAGCGTTCTCTGGTCTCCCGTGACTCCTTATCTCAGGGATCAAAATAAAAAATTATAGCATTTTAAGCCTTTCACCATCTGGCTGCTTCCAACTCCAGTTTTCCTATGCTTTCTAAGCACGTGTTGTGAGCCAGAGACACTGACCTTGCAGTTCCTTGTACAGGGTGCCTCATCTCCGTATTGGGCCTTTTCATTGGCTGTCCCTCATATCTCAGAATGTTCTCCTCATCTCCTTCTCCAGGTTTTCCTGATGGCCTTCAGCACCTCCCACCTTCCGCAGGAGGCCTTTTGTGGTTTATATGTGTGTTACCCAAGCTCTATAGGTATTGTCAGTATATTGTCAGCACATCCCACCTTCTGCCCGAGGCCTTTTGTGGTTTATATGTATGTTACCAAAGCTCTATAGATATTGGTGGAAGTCAGTGCCCAGGCTCTGGGTGAGGGATTGAGTGTAATTGGTGAGATTGGAGAGAAGAGAGATCCCTTCTCTTCAGCATTTCCGGTTTCCTGCTGTCCGAGAGATAACGGCTATACCAACCCCTCTTCAGGATGCTGAAAAAAAAGAAAAAAATGCCGGGAAGAAGCCAACAGAAATCCCGTTTTTATTCTTGGTTTTGGAGAATTTTCCCTTGGGTGAAATCTGGGACTGTATTTTGATGAATGAGTTCTATCGCTCCTAGTGGGAATGCTCCTTCAATTTGTATTGTCTATGATAATCTATTGGTTAAATATATATGCACATATATAATCTCATAATATATTTTCTCCGATCTCTATTTATCAGTTTAAATAGATAAGTTTCTTTGCTATTTGCTCAACGTGTTTTTTTGAACTGGTATTTATTTGATGGGACAGAGATCAACTTGGATAGATGGTTTGGAAGGAAGTAATCAAGAGTTTAGCTTGAATGTGAAAATGACATCATTCTTTAGACCAATGCTATTTAAGGGAGAAGAGAGATATATTTCTAGCCTGAGATTCCATCTAACTGAACTAGACTTTGGAGAATTTGAGGGAGAAGTCAGAAGAATGTCTATTTTTGTCTCTCTAAGAGCCACACAAATGGTAATCCTTGCTACATTTATCTTGCATGTACATCCTCCCCCCACCCCATATTTATCTCCCATTAAAATGTGAGTTCCTTTATTTCAGGGACCAGGCTTGTGCTTTTAACAGGCATTACTTAACCTGGAACATAGTGAACACTCTGTGGCTCAGCATTAAAAACCTCTCCGTGATACTTGCTTCATCAGTAACATTGGACAAATCTTTTCATCTTTTTGACTCTCATTTTCCTCATCTGTAGAAAGGGGTAGAGTCTCTTTTTTAAATGTTTAACAACCAACTCTGTCAAAAAACCACAAGTTTTCAAACTTTAATTTGCAATATTAATATGGTTTCCATTACTTTTTTTTTTTTTCCCACCCTGAGGCTGGGGTTAAGTTACTTGCCCAGGGTCACACAGCTAGGAAGTGTGAAGTGTCTGAGGCCAGATTTGAACTTGAGTCCTCCTGAATTCAAGGCTGGTGCTCTATACACTGCGCCCCCTAGCTGCCCCTCCATTACTTTTTAAAATTAATAATAAACAAAACAATAAATCAAGTCCTGGTTTAGAGCATTTGCTGATTTCTGACATAAAAATTAAAAATCAAGCCTTGAATCAGCACATCTCTTGGCTAGAATATAGGATATATGCAAGAAAATTGTATGAGGTAAGACTGGAAAAAGCCTTTTCTCTTACAATTGACTGTAATACTGTGACTTAGAAAGTCAACTGTGAGAAACTTAGAGAACTTGGTTTTTACTCAGCACTTCCATCCAGTGGAAGAGAGGGGAATAACAGCAAAGATAAACAGGAATGCCTAGCTCTGGCTCCTTCCTGTTGAATAGGATGATAGTAATGGCTAAAAAAGTCTACATACATACATACTACATACATACATAAATATCCAAGGCCCCGTCCTTGACCTTCTTTTCTTTAATTTTTCTCCCTTGTCAAACATATTCACTGCCATGAATTAAATTAGAATGCAGAATGCTTCCCAAATTTATATTTTCAACCCTCACTTCTCCCCTGAGCTTCTGTATCATGTGGAGCCTATTGACCTCTTTGTCCCACTAACCCCTCAAATTCAATATATTCAATGTTAATTTTACCAAATTCTCACCTAGACCCACTCTTAAATTTCTCTGCTTTAGTTGATATCATAAACCTTTGGCTTAAAATTTATTAGCTGTCTTTCACTCTTCCTTTTATCAGACTTCCCTCTCATATTTGATGGGTTTCAGAAACCATTGGATATTTCTGGGCTACATCTTTTCCTTTCTACTTCCACAGTGAAAATCCTAATTCAAGCTCTTTTGCTTAACTATTTTCCTAATCTCCTAAGGTGGTCATCCTGCCTACTTTATATTCTAACTTTATATTCTTTACTCCACCAAATTTTCCTAATCCACTGTTCTTTTTATTACTCTTATAGTTAAAAATCTTTTTGGCTTCTATTTCTCTACAAGTATCACTATCTTACTTAGGCATCCAAGACTATCTGCAATATTTGTCCAAACTGCCTTTCCAGCCTTGCGCCATACTATTTTCTTGTATATATTCTATGTTCTTGCCAAACTTTACTATTTCTCATTGATGGGGTCCTTAATGGTGGGGGTGGTAGGCAGAGAGAAACTGAAGAATTGATAAAATTGATCCCTGAGGCAGGCAGGGAGAAGGCTCTGATAGAAATAAGTTTAGCTCCCTGGTCCCACCCTCTGGGGAAGTCATGGGCAGTCATGTCCCTGAGGTTAAATTTCCCCTATAAATCTACTTAGGGCCATACCACACTTACTGACCTTTTTTGAGTTAGTCTGCTGTGACCCTCTGTCTCATGGTGTCTTTCCCCTTACTTCTCTCTCATGCCATGTGGTACCCCTCTTAACCTTTCTCTCAGATCCCATTTCTTCTTCTTTTTTTAAAATAGTTTTTATTTACCAAATATATGCATGGGTAATTTTACAACATTGACAATTGCCAAACCTTTTGTTCTAATTTTTCCCCTCCTTCCCCCCCCTCCACAGATGGCAGGTTGACCAATACATGTTAAATATGTTAGAGTACAAATTAAATACAATATATGTATACATGTCCAAACAGTTGTTTTGCTGTACAAAAAGAATCAGACTTTGAAATAGTGTACAATTAGCCTGCAGGTGGACAAAATTAGAGGGATTGATAATTCTATGTAGTAGTTCATAATCATCTCCCAGAGTTCTTTCCCTGGGTGTAGCTGGTTCAGTTCATTACTGTTCTATTGAAATTGATTTGGTTCATCTCATTGTTGGAGAGGGCCTTGTCCATCAGAACTGATCATCCTATAGTATTGTTGTTGAAGTATACAAAGATTTCCTGGTCAGACCCCACTTCTTATTGCTAACTACCTCTTTTAGGGTGCTAAGTCCCTTTCAGGATTTAGCCTGCTAGCTAAGGGCATGTCCCAACCTCATGGGATGTTTCCTTTCTCCTAGTAAAGAACAAGCATGGAATTTGCCCTTTCCATCATTAATTATTAAAACCACTTTCTATGCTCTCCCAACACTATTTCATATTTACCATTCCTGGTGTCTGTTGTATCCCATCATTTTATCTGTAACCTCTTCCCCTAAATAAACCTACCTTTTGGGTAAGAGAATGGCCAGTGTGAATTTTTCACAAGACCAAACCCTAACATTTGGTGCCTACAATCATCTGGTGTCTATTACAGTCACATCACTTATCTTCCCCCTCTCCTTACTCTATGCTCTTGCTTCTTGCTATCATCCTTAATTGGAAAAGACTTCCTCTCTTTACCCCATTATATTTTGCTTTAAATTTTTTAAATTGAATTTTATTTTTTCCCAATAATATGCAAAAGAATTTTTAGTATTTGTTTATTTTATAATTTTCAGTTCCAAATTCGATCTCATCCTGCCTTCCTTACCCCATCATTGAGAACCCAAGCAATTTAATAAAGGTTATGCATGTGCAGTTATAAAAACATAGTAGTCATGTAAAAGAAAATATAAACAACAACAAAAAAGAAAAATAAAAATGTTTCTATCTGCATTCAGATTCCATCAGTCTTCTTCCTTTTCTTTTCTTTTTTCTTTTTTCTTTCTCTTTTCAGTTGATCAGATTTGAAGGCAAATAAAGATTTTGATTGAAAATATAATGGAATGGGAATTAATGAAAAGAAAATGTTCACATAGAGTATTATACTCTTACCTGCCAGTGCTTTCCCCAAAGGAATGTAAATTTTGATGGCAGAAACTTCCCAAAATATCTTGGGTTTTATGTAATAGATTTCTTTCTTAAAGATCTTAAAGATCAAACTTTAAACCCAAATCACTGTGTCTTTCATAGATCAACTGGCCAAGTTCCACTTGTTTGGGCTAGATTAACTCAGAATGAATGGAAATACCCATTGTTTTTGTTTTGGCCAGAAATCCTAAGGGTCTGGGTTTTTTTTTAAGCTAGGTGAAAGAGACCATTTTCTGTCTCTTTTTAATGCCTCATTTTTAGCTTTAACAATTGAATAGGTAGTTACCTCAGTCAAACCGAGACTTGTTACATACCTTAGCTTAAAAAGACCTGCTGCTTCCTGGCCTATCTCCAATATTCCTGTTCTATATCTTGCCACTGGATGCAAAGGAGTCCAGAAGAGTGATTTACGGCATATTTTCTTATGGTTATAGATGGCTTTGTTTTCTTTAAAAGATATTTGTTTATATCATTTGGTTATTTATCAATTAGAGAATGTCTCATTCTTCTAAATTTGATTCAGTTCTCTATGTAGTTGAGAGAGAAGGCATCTATCAGAGAAACTATTAATGAGGTTAGGGTAGCAATTTCTAGTTTGAAATAAACATGTGACAAATTCACAATGGCCATTCTCTTTTTGCCAAAAGGTAGATTTATTTATGAGAAAAAGTTTTCCTAAATAAGAGGTAGAATAGGTGCCAGGAGCAGCAAATATGAAATAGAGTTGGGAAAGCAATAGGGTTAACATTATTAAGGAAAGGAGTTTGGAAGAATCCATTAAAGGAATATGCCATGAGTCCTGGAGATGCCATTGACAGGCAGATTAAATCCATAGAGGAGTTCAGCAGAGTAACCTAAATTAGCTGTATAGTTAGGAGAAAAATGTCATTAAGGAAGTGTGTGGTACAACAAATCCAATTTACAAATACTCAGAGATCTCTCAAGTGAAGAACAGAAGTGTTTATTCTTAGAATCTTGCAAGAAGCAAACTTTTCTAAACTGGGATTCAGCCAGTCTAGAGAGATAAATTCCACAGAGATTGAAATGAATTATATAGTCGTAACCACAAGAATAATGCTTGGAAGTAACATGAACTTGTTAAATTTTGACCTGAATTTTATGATGGTTAGTTTTGCAACTGCTTACAACAATTTACCCTATTTCATTTCCCCAAATTCCTCAGATAAACTGAATCTAAGTTAATAAATTCAATATACCTTAGTTAATGATTTTATGAGAAACCATATAATCCTCCACAAAGAGGAGATTTGTTTAGAGGTAAGTAGTTCTTTAAACTA
Organism: Sminthopsis crassicaudata; assembly: GCF_048593235.1. Lineage (NCBI taxonomy): Eukaryota > Metazoa > Chordata > Mammalia > Dasyuromorphia > Dasyuridae > Sminthopsis > Sminthopsis crassicaudata. The sequence continues at coordinate 408,729,426 of NC_133617.1, read as the reverse complement.
GAGTAACCAAGGAGATTTAGTTTACCTCAGACTTCTCCAACAAATAGAGATTACTCAGTTTGTAAACCTCTTAGTATATCTCCAGGTCATTAAGGTCCAGAAGATGAGATATTTCTGCTAGGCTTTTTAACAGACTTTTAAAATTGGGTCTGGAATTATCAAGTGAGAGGTATTCAGTTTCCCTGTTACACTAAGAAGGCACTATGAAGAAGAGAGATAGTAGCTCATAGTGAGCTTAATTCTTAATCATGAGGGATCTTTTATAGGGGAAATACAGCCTTGAGGGTTTCTTCAGGTAGGAGCAGAAGTAAAGGCAGGAATTCAGAGGGAGGGACCAAGGAGCCAGATAAAATGCATCTGGAAGACCAGACCTTAGATCTATCTAATAATATGCTAATCAATATCTCAAAGGTTGATACCCAGATACCCATAAACAAGATACCCAGAGGTTGGGAGGTAGACACTGGAGGTTGAAAAGAAGTTCCATCCTCACTATCACTCTATTCAAGTCTGGGACTTAGTTTTTACCTGATAATTGCAAGTTGGGCTTCTTCCTGACAAGGGAAGAGAATAAGTCCACATTACTGTTGTACAAATTTTCCCCCAGTTTTCCTCTTGCCTACATTGTTTTTGTGCAAAACTCTTTTTATTTAGAGTAATCACAATTATCCATTTTACATTCCATATAGCTCTCTATCCCTTGTTTGATAATAAATTCTTCCTTCATCCATAAATCTAAGGGTAATGTTTTATTTACCTATTTTATCACCTTTTATGTCTATATCATTTATCCAATTTGACCTAATTTTACTATATGGTATGAGATGTTAGTCTATGCTTAGTTTCTGATAAATTGCTTTCCAGTTTTCCCAGAAGTTTTTGTTAAATAATGAATTCCAAAAATCTGGATTTTTGTTATTTATCAAAATTTACTATTGAAAGAAACAAAATATCTTACCAAGAACTCTACTGGCTCACTGATGAATGCAGGAAAGATTTATTTTACATTCTTGCAAGAATGGATGTACCCCAATTCCAAAGAATGGGAACACACAATCAGAGCCCAGGTTAAGCCTTTTTATGAGGTTTAATTAGTCCCACTTTTTCCTTTAGGATTCGGATTGTTCAGGATTCTTTCCAGGTTACAATTCTCCCTAATAAGATATGTAATATACCTAATTTTAGGTAAAATGTGATCAGAGCAGTTCTTTCTTTGAGCTCATATCTCTATTTTCCCAACCCTTCTTTATCTAAGAGGCAAACTCCCTCTCCCTATCACATTCCCTGTGATATTTATCCCTCCTCAAGGCACCTGTGGAAGCAGCACGACTAATACTGCAAAGTTCCATGTCTTACACTAAGATAATTTCTCATTATGTATTGTGTGCCTAATCTAGTCCACTGATCCACTGTTCTATTTCTTACCCAATATCAGATTGGTTTAATGATTACTGCTTTGTATTACAGTTTGAGATCTGTTATGTCTAGGCCATCTTCCTTTCTATTTTCTTGTTATTAATTTCCATCCCATTATATTTTCAATAGAAATCTTTATTCACCTTCAGATCTTACCAGCTGAAAATGATTTTAGATTGCTCACTGTACTTTCTCTAGACTTCAACTGTGAATTTGTCACATTCTCTTCTATATTCTAGCTACTTTTTACGTCTCACCTCTCCTATTAATCTGTAAGCTTTGAAAGGTAGAATCCAAATCCTATTTTTTTGGTATATCTAGTGCCCAGCATCTCAGTTTTGTTGTTGCTCAGTCATTTTTTACTTGTGTCCAACTCTTGGTGAAACCATTTGGGATTTCCTTGACGAAGACTCTGGAATAGTTTGCCATTTTTTTTTCTCTAGCTCATTTTATAGATGAAGAACTGGGCAAACAGAATTAAGTGACTTGCTCAGGGTCACCTAGCTAGTAAGTTCCAGAGGTCATATTTGAACTCAGGTCTTCCTGACTTCAAACCTAGTACTGTATTCACAATGCCACTTAGCTGCCCACATTAATAGTGGGTACTTAATAAAGACTGAGTTTAATTGATGTGATTTAAAATAAATGACACTTCAAATGACACCCAAAAATGGGTGTTTACCAATAGGTATAATATTGATATTTTCCATTTTTGAATTATATAATTCTAATTAATTTATATCTACTTATTATGGTTAGTATAAGGCTTGAAAAATAACCATAACCACAGACTTCTTTATAATTAACATAACTTTTTTTCCTCTGAGGCAGTTGGGGTTAAATAACTTGCCCAGGGTCATACAGTCAGGAAATGTTAAGTGTCTGAGGTCATATTTGAACTCAGGTCCTCCAGACTTCAGGGCTGTTATTCTATCCACTGCACCAACTAGCTGCCCCAATAGTTTTTTTTTTTTTTTTTGGTAGGAATTAATTCTCAGCTGATTTTTAGAACAATAAAGTGAGATAGAAAGGAGAAAAGTTTTTATTCCTATATTGCAAACGAAGAAACTCAGGGTCAAAGCAGATAAATGACTTGTCCAAAGACACATCAGTTGTAGAACTAGAGGTTGAACTTAGGTTTCCTTGAGAATAGATCACTTCTCCAGGGCTCTTTTAATAGCATCACACATATTAGAAGACAAAATGAGTATAAAAGATGCCTAGAAGTCTACAAAGTGGTATACAAATGCAGAGAATTATTGTTGAATTAATGAATGTTTCAGCTTATAGATTGGGATTTTCCAGGAGCCACATCTTGAACACTACACAGTCATATAATCATTTCCTCATTTTGTATTAGTTCTACAACTCTTATCATAAATTTTCTGTAATCTCACATTTTTAAAAACAATAGCTTTTTATTTTTTAAAATACATACAAAGATAGTTTTCAACACTGACCCCTGCAAAACCTTGGGTTCCAAATTTTTCTCCCTATCTCTCACCTCTCCACACTCATAGACAGCAAGTAATCCAACATAGGTTCAACATGTGCAATTCTTCTAAACATATTTCCAGGTTTGTCATGCTGCACAAGAAAAATCAGATCAAAAGGGGGAAAAATGAGAAAAAAAATCAAACAACAACAAAAAAGCTGAAAATACTATGTTGTGCTTCACATTCAGTCCTCATAGTCCTCTCTCTAGATGCAGATGACTCTCTCCATCACTAATCTATTGGAATTGCCCTGAATTACTTCATTGTTGAAAAGAACCAAGTCCATCACAATTGATTGTCACATAATCTTGCTGCTGTGTACAATGTTCTCCTGGTTTTAGTTATTTCACTTAACATCAATTTAAGTAAGCTACTTCAAACCTTTCTGAAATCAGACTGCTGATCATTTCTTATAGAACAATAATATTCCATATAATCTCACATAAAATGGACAAACATAAGGAATCGTTTTAAAGTCTTACATTTTGTCTAAATGATGAAAATGATGAAAAAGAATAATTTGACAACCATCTATCATGTACTAGACAGTTTTAGGCTCTCAGACAAAAATAAATCCATATCCTTAAAGAATTTATAATCTAGAATGGGAGGGAGGATAGATAAGACAATATGGATACAGATACGTAAATTAAAACATACAGATACATAAGTAAAAATACATGCAAAGCAAATACAGAACAGAGGAAAAGCACTAACTATGGGAGTCAAGAAATGCTTCAGATAGGATGTGACATGAGAGTGAAGCTTTGAAGAGAAATAGGGCTTCCAAGAAATGAGATGCAGGAGAACATTCCAGGCACAGGGGACAGCGTGTGCAAAAGAAGTAAGAGCCAGAAAATTGTCTGTAGAAATTGGCATGCAAGACAGCTAGTGCATAAAGTATATAAAGGGGACATTAAGGATGTGATATGAAATCAGTCTAATAAAGACAAATTGGAACCAGATTGTGAAGGGTTTTAAATGCTAAAAAAATATTGTATTTTTTTCTCCTAGAGCAGGACTTTTTAATCTGGGACCTGGGAACTGGGATGGTGAATTATTATTGTTGTTATTATTAATTTTTCTACCACACATTTCTTTAATATTTCAATAGATCTGTTATCTCATTTCTGTGTCTGCTCCTTCTAACAATGACCATCACAGTCAAACCTAACTTTTAATCACTGAGGATAATAAAGGGGCAAATGTAAGGGATGTGTCATTACTACATTGCAGTATAGAAATTCATATCCTCCAATAAAGCTTCCCATAGAGACTCTGTAAGGAGAAAAATATAGCTTTGAAATTTCTACCAATATGCATTTGTGAAAACTATATAGGACTCTTTATAGATGCAGAGGTAACTTCATTCAACAATATTTTATTTATCATTTTCAGAGACATAAACAGCTGAATGCTCATGATGCTGTCATGATGATATTGTGGATTGAATAGAATCATGCTTTAAATATGTAGACATTATAAATGATTTCCTGTGCAATATCCCACTGGAAAAAAGATTTCCCATAGATGGTTAGGTTTTCCAATTATTCCTATTTGGAAACATATTGAAGCCTCAGACCCATCATGAGGCTTCAGAATTTAACTTTGAGAGAAGAAACTTTTGTTTTTGTTTTGAATTTGTATCACTAATTTCTAGAAAAATATTTTTAATATAAAAGATGTTTAATTAAGGCTTGTTGAATTGCATTGAATAGTAAAGTGAACTGTATAACTAGTTTGAAAAGTTAAGTCTAATCTTGGAATGGAAAATTCCATCCACACCCAGAGAGAAAATTTTATGGAGACAATACAGATATAATTTTCACAATTTTTATTTGTTTGTTTGTTTCTTGTGGTTTTTCTCTTTTGTTTTGATTTTTCTTTTACGACATGACTAATATGGACATATCTTTAAAATGATTGTACATGTATATCGTATATAAGATTGCTTGCTGTTTTGGGGAGAGGGAGGAAAGAAAGCAAGGAGAAAAAATTAAAATTTTACAAAAATGAATGTTGAAAACTATTTTTACAAGTAATTGGAAAAATAAAATACTATTGAGTTAAAAAATTGTTAAGTCTAACAATCCACAGGAAAACCAAAGGGATAATGAATGTATGTTGCATAGATTGTGCTATGCAGTTGCATACAAAGCCTATTGAATCAGTTACATGTATTAGATAAGTTAGATAATCAATATATTCCCTAACCTCCTATGTCTAGCCATGCTTCCTTCATCGTATAGTTAAGAGACTGCTTTTTCAACCCAAGTGTAGGACTTTTATCACTATTAAATTTCATTCAGATTTGGTCTATTATTTTTTGATCTTTTGAAATCAACACTGTCATCTAAGTGGTAATTATTACATATGGTTTTGTGTCCCCTGAAGAGTTGATAAATATGTCGTTTATACTTTTGTCTAAGTCAATGATAAAACTTAAAGAACCCAACATCAAGGATAACTCCCCAAGGCACCCTACTGTAGCACACTGCTCCCAAGTTAAGAGTAATCCACTAGTAAATTCTCTTTGGTTTTATTTATTCAGCCAGTCCCAAATCTAATTAACCACATTGTCCTCCTATAGTCTGTCCCTTTCACTCTTTTCCATAACTTTAGAATGAAAGATTTGGGCAAATGTTTTGTTAAAATCCGGATTTCCTATGTCTATCTACAAATTTTCAGTAAGCTATCAAATAAGGTTGGTCTGACATATTCTGTTCTTGATTCAACCATCTTGGTTCCTTATAATCATTATTTCTTTTTCTAAATAATCACGAAGTATTCTTTAATAAATGGGACATTTTATGAATGAAATTAGGGTGTCATATGTTCTTTAATCTTTTAAAAAATTGATATATTTTGTTTTAACATTTCATTTATTTTTTAATATATCTCTTCTCAGATATCCAGTAAGCCATCTCTTGCAACAATGATTTGAAAAAGAGATAAAAATCTAAACAAAACCAACTAATACATTAGTTATATTTAATAGTCTATATAATATTACATGCCCATAGCTTCCCACTTTTACCATGAAAAAAGATTTATTTTTGTAACTCTTGTCCAGGTCCAAATACATTATTTCTATGAATCTACTCACTTTGATATGTATCAGTTCATAGAAATGTTCCCATGTTCTCTGAATATTACATATTTTTAAAATGAAATTCTGTTATCATTTATTTTGTCACTTTCATTTCTAAATATAAACCTTTCCTACCCTGGAGGCCATCCCTTAGGATAAAGCTGTTCAGCAAAACTAATCAACACATTCATTTAATTTGACAAACTATACAATGTTTTACACATATAATTTCCCACTTCTGTCAAGAGTGGAGGATGGTGCATCTTCTCATTTCTTCTTGGGGAATTGCTCCCCAAAACAATGAGCATGCCCCATTCTTGATGAAGCTATATTGGTTCCTTCCTTAGTACTCATAAAGTCCCTTTAACAAAAAGATGGATGAATGAATGAATAAGCATTTATTGAATGCTTGCTATAATGTAAGTATTGTATTAATAGAGAAAACATAGGAAAAGCTAGAAAGTCTCTTCTCTCAAGGTCACAGTATAATTGGGAAGGCTGTATAAAATAAATTCTTGAATTTTCACCAAAGTTTGCCAATTCTGCTGTTTTGAAATTGAGGTATTTGCCTTTCTTCAATATTGTCATGTATCTCCCTATAGAGGCAACAATATAGGGTCAGTGGATAAGGCACTGGGCCTCAGAAAGACCTGAGTTCAAATCTAGCCTCAGAATCAATTGCTAGATATATAACCTTGGGAAATTCCCTTAACCTCAGTTTCTTCAAGTGTAAAATGGGATAGTACCTACCAGCTTAATAAATTTGTTGTGAAGATCAAATGAAATAATACTTGTATTTTAAAAATGTGCTTAGCAAAGAGCCTGGTACTATATAAATATTTGTTCTCTTATCCATTATTCCCTGTTAATTTTCCAGTTTTTCAAAATGCAATGAATGAATCTTCACAATTAAATTTGACAATACATAGGATGAAGTTATTTAGTCCCAAGTACCTGAACTCATGCACAACAATAAAGTATTCTCTTACTTTTTTTGGCACCCAAAAAAGGCAGACATGAATTAAGAATTGAGTAGTTCTACATTTTTTTTCTGTCACATTATTATGCTTTCCAATCTGTCTATCCTCTCAGGGTCCATGATCTTCCATCAAGACTAGATCATTAACAAGATAATAATAAAAGGTAAGCAGGAATTAAAAAAAAAAATTAAAAAACACATTCCATTCCAAGTCATTAGCCAGCAATAAAAAAATTTAATCAAGGATTGAAGTCAATAAAATGGTTAAGTTTCACACTCAAAGGAAGTCTATGAAGATCAAGGCAAAATATGATAAGACTTACACACAAAAGGCATGGAAGTGATTGCTCAGGAGTTTCTAGCTAACAACTTCAATATGCATTTTGCTTTTAAAATTTTTTGTTAATGTCTTCTGTTTTTCATACCATTCATTTTTTTCTCCTTTGTTGAGCCTTCATTTATATCAACAACAACAAAAGACCAGTGAAGTGAAACTAGTCAACAAAACCACCTCAATTGAGAACAAATGCATCTTTTTGTAAATGTAGTTTCTTTATTGAGACTAGGGAAAATGTTCTTCATTTCTGCTCCTGGGAATCAAGATTGCTCATTATGATTAATCTAAGTTTAATCACTTCATTAGATTATTTTCCTTTATATTCTCATGGTCTTTGGGTATGTTGTTCTCTTAGTCCTGCTTACATTGCTGTGTATCAGTTCAAAACAAATCATGTTTCTTTGAATTCTTCACAGTCACCCCTTTCTTATGGTGTAATAGTATCTCATGTACCACAAGTTGTTCAACTGTTTTCCAAGATATATCTAGTTATTTTTGTTTGTTTTTTTAACCACCAAAAGTAATGCTATGAATATTTTAGTATAAGATTTGGGGACTTTTCTTTGCATTTTTGAAATATTCTTCATTGTAGGGCCACTGGATCAAAAATTATTAACGTGTGTTTTCCATGTTCTCATCTTAAATTCCAAATAGTTTTCCAGAATGATTTGACCAATCTATAGCCTCACTAGTATTGTGTTAGAGTACCTGTCTTCCCATAGCTTTTCTACTGTTTACTGTTTTTTTTTCAACTGTCAATCATCTGGGTATGAAATAAAGCTTCAGAATTATTTCATCTGCGTGTCTTATTATTGATTTGAAACATTTTTTCATGTGGTTGTTGACAACTTGTATTTTTTTAATAACTATTTATATCCTTTAACTACATTCTTCATATCATTCCTTTGCACTCTCTGCAATCTAGTTTTCATTCATAGAATTCCATTCAACTGAAGCTACTTGTCCAAAGTTTCCAAAGTTACCAGTGATTTCTGACCTGCTAAACATAATGACCTTTTCTAAGTAGTTTTTCTTTTTGACTTCTCTATAGCTTTTGACACTGCTGACCACTCCTTCCGAATATTCTTTTGTCTCTGGATTTTTATGGACACTCTCTTTCTTGGTCCTCTTTCTACCTGTTTGACCAGTCTTAAGATTCTTTTGCTCCATCATTATCAATCACATTGTCCCTAAAAGCCTTTGCACTAATTACCCTGCCTTTTCATTGTCACATGTTGGAATCCCTCATTTGCTGTAAGACTTTGCTCAAACATTACTTACTGCATTAGATCTTCTCTACTTCCCCTAGTTGCTAATATCACTTCTTTTTCAAGATTACTTTATATTTCTTTTGTATATACCTATACATTTTTGTATCTTGTTTCCTTGGTCCTTAAAATCAGGAATTATTTAAAATAAGCCATTTTGTTTTTATATCTCCAGAGCCTATCACAATTCCTGACACATATTAACTAGGCTCTTAATAAATGCTTATTGATTAATTAGTTGACATCTTGAATCTCAAACTTTCATCAAAAATATTTGATTTAATGCAACTTACTCTAAAGTTCCCCCCCCACTCAGTAGTATCTCCTCTTATTATGTCTGTGTTAATTTTATTCATTAAACTGTCTATTAATCTTATGTAATAAAAATGATATTTTATCTTTTACAATCACTTTTATTGTTCTCCCAACAAAACTTAACTACTATCCAAAGCTAAAAAAACTGTGTACCAGATTCAAACAGCAACTTCCCCCTCCTATTATGGCAGATTAAGGCCAGATCATATGTTCTCTCCTGCTCACAAGATAACAAATGAGTCCCCTAGCAGGCACCTTTACCTTAGAGAGAAATACAGAGATAAAACAGAAATGGATCAGTGCTAAGGAATAAAGCAGATGATAGAGGGAGGGCTCTCCTTTGCAGAAGAAGAGCTAATTGATTTCATTAGGCCTGTGACAGGGAACCCACAAATGTCTCTCAACAATACCTTGCTTGTATTATGCAGGTAGGTCAAATTGCCATTGTCAAGCCAAGATTGCCTTTTATTTTTATAGTCATGATGAGGTGGTAGTATCAGCTGATAAAACTTTTCAGTTGCATGTCTTCTACAGATGAATTTCACCATTTGCTGTTGAATATTTGTGCTTTCTCTTTCCTTCCATATTTTGACAATTCCCTTTATGAATGTTCCTGTATAGGAGGATATGGTACTTGCAAAGCAAGTGTTTATATTTGCTACATGTCAATTACCTAGGCCTATTAATCAGATTATTGTATATTATAAGGAACTATCATTGATATACCATTGAAACTAATATCCAGATCATTAGTAACATAATAAATTTGTAATTATTATTATTATTATTATTATTACTACTACCAGTAACAACAATAATGGCACATATATACAGAGAGAGCTTTAAGGATTACAAAGGTAGTTCATATATGTTATTTTATTTGTTTCTCACCAAAACCCTGGAAAATAGATACTATTATCATCCCCATCATCCCCATTTTACAGATCAGGAAATTGAGACAGAAAAAGGCTAAGTGAATTGCCTAGGATCATACAGTTAGTAAGTGTCTCAAACCTTCTTGATTCTAAATCCTAGAATCTATCACACCAAAGCAAGATCCAAATCTCCACCTCTTGACTTCAAATTCAATACTACTGGTGCTATATCATACTATCTTACCTAATAACTGCTTTCTGGACCTCCCCCCTCCAATTCACCCTATATCCATTGTCAAATAGTCTCTTAAACTAGCACTTTAATTATATTGGATTTCTAGGTTCAAATTCTGTAATGATTTTTTCTCTAAAGTATAATGTTTTCTGGAAGCAGATTTGTTGGGGAACTTCTGGAGGCAGCCTTAGTTTTAGTTCATTCAGTTCAATAATCCCAGTGCAGCCAGGAATTAAAGTCCAAATCCTTTATTGTGTCCTTCAAAGTCTTGTCTCTTTTCCTGGGCCCGGTTAGCTTTCTTAGAGACCTATCTCTCTCCTTGGTTCCAAAAGATCTTGCCAGTAGTCCTTTGTCTCTTCCAACTTCAGCCTCTTGTATTCCCAATGTCTCCATTTAGCACAAAGGTGGAAGTTGGAATGAATCTTGACTCCTCTTCCCAGAGAGTGGGCTTGTGGGTTTCTGACTTGTGAATCTCCCGGAAGTCCAAGAGTGGGCTTTTCCTTTAGTGAGCTTGTCAGCTCCTCCTTGTATATGCTCTCTTAAAGGTGTGAATATTGTGGAATTATAGTAAGTACTAAGTACATGTCAATTAGAGAATCATTATCTCATCAATTCCACTGAGTACCTTGTTTCAAGTTCTGGCCCATAACATCTCCTGGTAGGATCAGAGCAATCATACTGAACCATGCTAAATTACATAATTATTGTCTCTATCAATATCAGTGACTTAGCACCTTGTAAGAATCCTAACAAAATTTTTTAGTTTAGCATTGAATGCTTTCCATAATCTGGCAGTGGCCTAGCTTTTTTCCATTTAGGTGATTTAGTAAATACAATGTTGAATTAGGAAAAAGGCAGTTCAAATTCCCCCTGAGGCATATATTGACTATGACTCCAAGCAAGACATTCTGTCTCCATTTCTTCATCTATGAAACAGGGATGTTAAATATCACTTATTTCACAAGGTTGTTATGATGATTAAATGAGATGATATTTGTAAAGTACCTGGCACAAGGTAGATGCTTAATATATTTTTGTTTCCTTCCCCTCCCCCCCTTATTTTATATAATCTTGTACTGTAGTTATTTGCAAACATGTCTTATCTCTTTCACTGGATTATAGTTCCTTACAGAGAATAACCATTTCTCGTTTCAGTTTATATGCTACATAGCACCTAAAACAGTGTCTGGTTTAGAGTAAATCTTTAACAAACATTTCTTAGATGAATTAATCAATCATTTAACCAATCTTCATAAACACATGGTTTCTGACTGCTTCCAGGTAATTTTTTACTTTCAAAACTATATGATTGAATTTATATAGCATCCTATTTTATGGCAATACTAATCTACAGAGAAATTCTAAGTGTTTATATTTAGTTTTAGAACAGCTTACTCTCCCTTCCCAATCAGGAGAACTAAGCCTCAATATTTATTAAATGCATATGGCATTTAGCTATTACATTTATAAAACTAGTTCACATAGCATTTATAAGTGATCGATACATGATCACAAAGAAATGCAAATTTTGTGACAATTTTCCCAACAAATAACAGTTATCTAATAGCACAACTATTTAAAAATTAATTTCTTATCTGTTTAGTATCATAAAAGTAATTTCTAACTAAATATATAGTTTGATATTTGGGGGCAGGAATTGCATTTTTGTATACCCAGCATTTAAACCTTTCTTTGTATCTTCAGCATTAAAAAAAAACAAAAACAAAAAAAACCAACTTGTTAATTCAGTGAATGAAGAATACATGAGTTTGTCAGTGACTAATTAATTTACTAAATATAAATTATGGCTATAATAGGCCACTTTTGTGAGCTGTTGTGGACCAAACTTTCATTATCTGGTTGTTGTCCTTAGAATAACAGACTTCTAACAACCACTTTCTATTGCTTAATCTTGAAGGCTTTCCAGGTTTCAAGGATAGAGCCTATCAGATAGGCACCTACCAGATCTTCAACTTTGTAGGGATAACCTCCAGGAACTCAAGGTCACCTCTATGACATAACTAGGTAACAAAGTAAGATTTTCAAGGTTGTCAAAATATATACCTAAGTTTGAATAATGATTATACATTATTATACAATAATCTACATTATGACAATGTTGAATACAAATTCAAATGAAATGTTCTTATATCATTTGGGACTAACATATTTTAACTCAAATTATGCCCTCTAACCAAGCCATGCTGCATCTTCTATTGCAAATATTATCATTTTATTATTATTAGAACAATTGAAGTTGACAAATATGACTAGTTGCAATGCACCTATAGAGCCTAGTATCTCTATCACTTTAGCGATCCCTGGCTACTGCCTTTCCCAACTATGGAAAAATCATTTCCTATGCAATTCATTAGAAGATATTATAACTAAGAGGAGAACTTTATTTTCTTTCAAGTTTTGAATTGATCAAATTCTGATTTAATTTCTTTATGAGTTTTCTCCTTTTTCATTATTTCAAAATTCTTAAAATATTGCATTCATTACTGAGACGTCATTGGAATATATAAACAGAAAATTACAATTATGTCATTGAGTACTAGGCAACAGTGAAGGTCTTAGAAGAAAGGGTGATAGACATTGAATCTGTGATTTCATTGATATAGGGCATGCCTTGGTCATGAAACTCCCTCTTGCTGAAACAAATCAACACCTTCTTTGCCTCTTCTCTTAAGAGAGTTGCTTGGGATAATTGGGAAGTTAAATAACTTGTCCAGAGTCATATAATCTATATGAGTTAGATGCAGGACTCAAACCCATGTTCTCTCGGCTTTGAAGTCAGTTCTATCCATTTTGCCGCACAGCTTTTATTGAGAAAATGTTCATTTAATACTTCAGGTATCTGTGATTTTGTCAAAGTATTCCACCAATTATGATTTTTTCATTTCACTAGATGGTTTTTTTAAAAAGCATTATTGTGATTAAAAAATTTCATCACCCTGTAACCAAACTGGTAGAGTCTCTCCAAAATTAGCTAGGTTTAGCACTATATATAAATGCTGGCTACTTTTATTTTCTTTCTTGTTAGCCACCAAGCTAGTGGAGGTTCAGTGACAATTAGAATGTATGAATTTAAAAATGATAATATACTTTAAATTATAGGGTCTTTAAAAGTCATTAAGTCTATTCTCTTGCAAAGGATCTCATTCAGAAAGATATCTCTTTTACCTTAAAAAATATCTGGGGAGGTACCTCCAGTTTCCCTTACTACATAATCAACTTCAATTCAAGATAATATATGATATTTTCCTAGAAATGATAGAAAGGAAATCTGTTGAAATAGCAATTTAAATATCTAGGCCCCATTTGATAACCAAGGCAGCTTTGAGCCTTGTTACCCTTGCCCATTAAGCCAAGAGAAGAACTGAGATTAAAAAGGGAAGAACATAGTCTTCAATTGGTCAGAACTCAAATACAAGAAGAGTAAGGGAGGTTGAAGGACACAAGGGAACAAGAAAGGCAAGCTGGAGATCAAGGTGAAGAGAATTATTGTGATTAAAAAAATTTCATCACCCTGTATCCAAACTGGTAGAGTCTCTCCAAAATTAGCTAGGTCTGACCTTGACTACACCCTGCTACTAGTGATGAACAAAGTGGTAGGAGCATTCAGAGGCCTTTAAAATTTAGCTGATAAATAACCTACAAGGAAGCAGACAGAGGAAAAATTGGAGGCTGCTGCTGGCAATGAAATTCTAAACAGAAATATAGTGGAATTTGACTCTTCTGGATGCAATGAATGGATCAGAATTTAGAATGCATGTTTTATTGCAAAAATGTCTTTTGCTTGCTCCTAAAGGAAAAACAGCCAGTGAGGTTAAAAGAAAAGAAAGGAAAAGAAAAGAAAAAAGAGCAGTTTCTTTCCTAGAATTCCTATGTGGTTGAAGCATGTTTGTAAATTGGTTAAAGACTGTCAAATTCAGGAAAATTGTGGGTACATAACCTATATGTTAGTATTGAATTAAATTTCTAATGTTTTCCTTTTGTTGAGTTTATACCTGAACAAAACAAAACAAAACAAAAAAACAAAATCCAATGTGTACAATTAAATATGTCTGTTGTCTGAGGCAGAAGATTTCATGTCATAGTCTTATGACTAGACTGAGTGAAATGTAGCAAATTTAGGGAGGAGATGGGATTTCTATGGGGCATTTCTTATTAGATTCTTATTAGATTATTTCTCATACTTGACTACATGTCTTAAAGTAACAGTTCAAATAGAGCCTCTTAAAGGCAGAATTATGTTGCTTATCCTCTACAAAAGCTTGGCATTTAGCACTTTCTTAGAGCTCCTTCTCATAGGGGATGAAAGATGGTAGATAGCACAACAAATAGAGTCAGGAAAACCTTACTTCAAATCTTCCCCAGACACTAACTAGTTATGTAACCCTGGGCAAAGTCATTTAAACTCTCTTTTCTCAATTTCCTCATTTGTAAAGTAGGGATAATAAGAGAATATTAAATGTTTTGTGAACATTAAAGTGACATAAAAATATTAGTTATTATGTCTGCCAGGAGCAGCATAGGACTTCCCAGAACCAACTTGTATTAGGAATAGGATTAGCAACACCAGCTAGGGGTTAAACTATTGAGTTAGCAAAGGGAAGCATAAAAGTAAGAAGAAAAGGAAAACCTAAAACAGAAGGAACATTAGTAATGTTCCTTCTAATTAGAAATTAGAAATCTGAAAAACTGAGAAAAGAAAGGAATTTTGAAAGTGAGGGAATAGACTTTTTAAATGAGAATAACTTTCATTCCGACCTTCCAGATACTCATTCTATCATCTATGGATCTCTAATCTATTTCCTCTACTTCTCAATAAGTTTAGCATCTGCCCTATGGTTTTTAAATCTACCCAATACCTACATTCTTTTATCTTGGACTTCTTCAACTTCCTCACCTTCATGGCATTTGTCTCTAGTACTTTAAAATCACATATAGGAGTGACTATGTCTTGGATGTTATTTTAGGTGCCCCTTTAATCATTATAACACAGAAAGAGATGATTGACTACTCTACCATTTGGCCTGCATTTTAAAATATCCCTCATGTAGTATGTAATATTTATACAGTTGTTGAATTTCCTCCTCTTTTTCACTACTTTTTCATTGTAGAGAGAGAATCTTATAGAGAGATCATTATATCTATTATTATGTGGGAAAATCCACATGGATCTTTTACATTTTCTCCTATAATTTCATTTAAGTTAGTTTGGGGCCATTATAGTCTGACTGCCATTTTGAAGAAGAAATTCTCCAGAGGCTTCCATTCTACCTTTTGATTTTTCACTGTTTAATTCTATCCCTTTGAAGTAGTTGCAATTCAGGGAGATGTTGGTCTTTAGAGAAAAGTGTCTGCTTGAAGTATGTCTTCCGATACATCTTGTGAATTCAGAAACACTTGGGTAGATGACTATTAGGTTTTATTTTTCCTTCCAGAAAAAAAAATGACATTGTAAAATTAAACTTTTCATAAGTTTCTAAGGTATTTAATACCACAGTGATCCACAAAGCAAATGTTTTGTGCCATTCCTTTCTAGGGCATTTTTCCTATCAAAATTTAGGTTTATTTATAGATTGAGATTACTTGCTCAAGTCATTTCTAGCTCAATAACTCTAAGATTATCTGAAGAAATACCTAAGATTTAGAGGGCTATTGAAAAATCCACCTCCATTTAAGCTGAATTTATGTGTAACATCCTTTGTGACTATAGAGAAAAAAGGATGCAACTTTCAGCAAAAGTATGATTCACCAGTATTTTTGCAATCCCTGTGAAAATAAGTGTAAAATGATAAAGTACAGCTCATTTTAGCAAGGAAAATGCTATACAATTTTCAGGAAAACTTAGATAGTTTTGACCATCAAAATGTTATCAAAATTAGTTATACACAGAGAGCATTTCATATATTCTTTCTATAATTTCAATGGAGAAACTAATTGTTCTGTCAGGCCATCATTATATGACCATTTAATGATATGACCAATAATATAAACAGTAATCAAAAAGAAATTAGATTGGAAATTAGAAATTCCACAGTAGTTATTCTTAACTATGTGTAACAAGTAATAATATAGTCTTGTCTGTGGGACTCACAAATTGTTCCCAGCTTTGAGAAGGTTAGACCTTGAAAGAAGGGAGAGATTTTCTGGTAATGAAGACAAAAAGGGAAGGCATTTTCTTGAAAATATGAGTAGCATGCCAAGTCCATTAAACTTTATGCACAAATCTTTTCTCATTATAGCAAGCTTTTTTAACAACAAAATTCCTCTGATAAATAATAACTATGTATTTCTCCTCAGCTCCAAAAACTTCTGCATTTTATTGTTTTTAATTTATTTTTATTTTATTTTACTTTTACTTGAATGCTTATAAAATACCCTCCATCCTTAATTTTTTTTTTCTGGGGGGAAAAAAATCCCTCCAAAAGATTTGATATAACTTGATTTGAGAGACTCTCCTGCAGAGATACTCTATTGCTAGCAGGGTGGCAGGGTGACTATTTCAAAAAAGAAAATTAAATGAGTGAGAGCAAACAAAGCAGAACCAAAAAATACCATATCTGTTTGGAACCAGCCAATTCTATCTCATTTCACTCTCATGTGAGTTCCCTACAGACAGGCTATCCCTGTTTCAAGGTTATAGGTTAACATTTACTATTAAAAAATAAAAACAAGTTCATGAGCTTGCATTAATGTGTCTATTTTTAATAATCATACAAAATGAGTTCAAATTGAAGGAATTTCATGAAATGTCATAGTAAGAAAATGAATAATAAACTATCTCCCTTCCTTATTTCTTTTAGTTAGATCGATTTTTGCTTTTGTTTGATCTGAGATCAGGATTGCTACCCGTTTTTTTTCTTTTTACCTCACCTGAAGCATATAGATTCTGCTCTAGCCTTTTACATTTATAGAATATCTTCCCTATAAACATTGGGCATAATATGCCATAAATATATCATCAATGGGAAAAGGAGACATATCCAGGAAATACACACAAAGGGACACACACGGAGAGAGCACATGTGGCTAGGTCATACATATGGAAAGCTTATTTAACTTTGATGCTACTAGGTTGACATTGCCTTCTGGTGATGTTATCATACTTGTGCCACTGGGCCTACTATCCAGTGTTGTTTTTTCCAAGTAGGGATTTCTATCAGAGATTGTTTGCACTGGATGGTATTTACAGTGATTGATGCAAAGCATCACTCAAATAGCTATTGTGTTGCATATCTTCTCTCTCGTGTTTTTCTGGGCTTTAGTTAAAGTCCTCAACATAGGAACTCTACACTTCCCATAATAAAATTAATATTTTTGACATCTTGAAACCAGGGGTTAAAATTTAGGCTCTGTTCATGAGAAAAGCAGGCCCTTCATACATCTAGTGTTCAAACTAAGGAAAAACTCTCTGCTGCTTTCTTTCTGTAATCCGTTGCCTAAAATCCCCAAACTTTTGATATGTCACAGATATTAAGCTCAATCCTATGGGCCATTCTTCAAGGTCAGTATTTTCTTTGGAGCATTATGCCCCTAAATTTACTCTATCCACTGGATATAGGTATTGTGTGTGTGTGTGTGTGTGTGTGTGTGTGTGTGTGTGTGTGTGTGTATCTGGGTTAGATAGGTAAAGTATTTATTAAGTGTTTATTTTGAGGTAAGACCAGTAACAAATTATTAAGCTCCTGTAGAAATATTCAAAGTTCCTACCATGTAATGGATGGAAGACAACATTTATTTGGCCTCACAAAAGATACAAAAAACTCAAAGAACTCACAGGAATGTGTAAGCAAGTACAGAAAATACATATAGTATTTTCAATAACACATAATCTCCCCTCAGAATAGAATTTAATTTGGGGGTTGCCATTGAGGCAATATCCTGGCATTCTGGTGAACTTTCTGTCTTGCTTAAGGGTCTATATAGTTTCTCTCAGACTTTTAGTGTCAGCCTGTTTTTTGAACATATCCTAAAGGGCAAAAACATTTTGGGGCTCCTGGATTTGGGGCTGCAACTCTCTTTCTGTAAGAGCCATGCTATCAAAATAACTCACAATAAAGAGCAATGGCCAAAGTATTTCTCTTCAGTTTATTGTGGTTTATTGTGCCTTTTAGTCTCTTACTAGCCCTCCAGTAGCAAAAGCTATGTGGATTTTACTCCTTTACATCCCAGAAGTTTGCTGAGCAGAAACTCTCCTCTTTAGTACCACAACTCCAAACTCCTAAACTTGGAATTACTATTAAGGCTTGTGTTTGATTCCCTTTCTTTCCCACCTTCTGCCCCACCTTCTCTTGCCACCATATTGTGAGACCATTTCCACTGGAGAAAAGGAATTGTATTATAAGCCCACTATCTAGAATTTCCACTTTTTAAACCTTTTTTCTGAATGCAACTAAAGGTGAAGAACTGCTTCCCACTGGGACAGAAGAATATATCTATATAAGAATTTAATTGAAAAGATCCTCACCCCTCTCCCAGGAATCATTGATGATTACAATAAGAAGAAAACTAATGAAAGTGTTTAAGAAAAAATTTGTTTGCAATGACACTATAATGGAACATCTAGAATATAGAGAAATAATTAATCTACAAAATGACCAGGATAAGAACATATGCCAGAGGAAGTCCTATAAGGCTGTTGCATAAGTGAGTGTTTAAACCTTTTGAAGAAAGGTGTCTATTCATACTTCTAGTCATGGAGGATTTCAGTGGAACAAGTTTCCTGCTGAGCTACTAGGCAGGCGTTACAGGGGATAAGTCATAGTCCAAAGTCAGAGGGAAGAGTAAAGATTCAGGATCAAGTTACTTGACATAGGGCTTGAGAATGCAAAAGGCATAAGAAAAGCAGCATAGATCAAAAGCTGAAACAACCCAGAAAAATAAAGGTGGGCTACCTTAAGAAGAGAATTCATAAAGGTTTTAGAGAGCTGCATTCTTGCTTTTACCTTGGCTTGAAGGTTAAACCCCACATGCCTAATCCATGGGCTTCTCCATTGGAAGCTTAAGTTCCTGAATTAGGAGATAACAGCCGAAACCAGAGGAGTCCAGAGAAGCTCCCCTGGAAAAACAGTGATCTTTGGTACACAAAAACATCTGAATAAAGAGCAAAGCATTAATTGAACTATCCATTGGATCAGCAAAGGAGGAAGAGTTACAAAATCTGAAATGGAAGCCTTGGTCTTTAGCATAGTCATTATCTGTTTGTGAAGGGCAGACACCAGAGAGAAACAGGCAAGAGTGATTTTTAGTGCAGTGTTTCCATTTATTAATAGATTCCTATGCTCTACCATCTTAATTGAGGGACTATCTTGTAATACCCTTTATAACAGGTAACTCTGGGCAAAAGGTGAGTGCATCATCTATTTGGTAGCAACTAGGGTCACAAAACAGATGACCAATTGCATATACATAATATATATTTATATATGTACAGGGGAGAAAGGGGTGGAAAGAAAGAGAGAGACAGAGACAGAGACAGAGACAGAGAGAAAGAGACAGACAGAGAGACAGAACACAATTTGGAGAATATGCATTTACAAAAACTACCAATGGCTTATTCTAGACACCTCTTATTGCCTACCAAAGGCTCTACTCTGTCTTTATTTATAGAAATCTCAAGATACATGAACTTTGTAAGTTAAAATGACTCAAGGAGAGAGACAGATGAACAGTATGTTTTAAATTTTCCAGGACTATAACTTCTAGGTCCTTTAAGAAACAGATCTACAGATGACTCTGTAAATGAGAGCTATTAGGATGTCCAGGTAGGGAATATGAGTTCTTCAAAACTTAAGAGTCCAATTCTAGATTTTCTTTTTGAACTGCAGGGAAAGTGAGTGTTAGTAGCTTATTCTGGATGGTGCCCAGAATCTTCTGGGTTTCCTTCACTCAAATATTCCTCAAAACTTTGAGTTTTCCTAAAGTTGATTTCCTTCTTTTTGTCCCTCAGATGTTATGGGATATCACCTGATTTAGGACCATCTGTTTCTGCAGCCAACATTATTTCAACTAGAAGGGAATCTCATCTGTGGAAAATATTAGGGGCAATCCTAATGCCAGCATTTTGTTGGTTGAAGTTTGATTTTTGAATGAAATGATGTGATTGTAAATCAGGCTGTTAACACAGAGGTTCATTTTGCAATAAAACATCAAGGAAATGAAATGAGAATATATAGTGGCACTTAGCTTCTATAGATACTCCTCCTCATCCCTTTATGGAAGCATGTTAGTCCGCAGGTCAGGCTATGGTAACTCATATGTTTTTCAGATATTCACCAAATTGTAGGGGCCCTGTATACAAGTAGATAGGACTTTTTATATCTTTAGGTGATCAGGAAACAGTTTGAAGGGGGTGGAGGCTAATCAGTTCCTAGAGGCCAAATTTGTTTTCTTTTAGGGAAAACTAATCTGACAAGGAACCCTTAGTCCTATCACATCTGGCAAGAATCCAAATAGTACATGTATTTATTTAATTTTCTTGTGAGAATTTAATTCAATATTATTTTCATCAATATTCATTATTGAAATCTGTGCTATAGTTTTCTTTTCCTGCTTTGTCTCTCCCTTGTTTGGTATGAAGACCATATTTGTTTTATAAAAGGAGTCTTGGTTTTGAGAATCATTTTTGTGGCATAGTTATTCATTGCTTTTAAAATGTGTAATAAAATTCATCTCTAAATTAATTTATTTGATAATTTATTTGTGTCTTAGAAATTTTTTTGGGAGGGATATTGGGATATCAGGACCTTGTTTTTCTACTTGGTTATAGATAATTCCTTGACTACTAGATTGTAAACTCCTTGAAGATAGTAATGGATAAACATTCAAATTTTTGCTAAGTAATAAATTAAAATAATTCATATATTCATAAGTTCATTTTTTCTACATCAGTTATTTCAAATATTCTTTGTGAAAGGGATGGAAATATTTTAAAAAGCAAATCCAGACTTAGAAACCAGACAAATTATAAGATTATACTTAGGGACTTTGGGTTTGGGGTATCCAGCAAGAACAAATATTTATAACAGCAACATAATCCCTGTTGTCACAACTCAGAAACTTATATTTACTACAACAGATGACATGGGGCCAAAGAGGAACATTAAATTAACAAGGGAAGATTCCTTAGCTATATTAGAAACATTATATATAATGCGTTATATACAATGGCTAGGCATAAGAGAGAGAAAAAAGAAGACATAAGTAGGAAAAAAGTAATTTTTAAAGATTCTACATTCTTTATGTCATAAAAAGTTTTAATAATGGTTTTCCTATTGTGAAGGTTGGGGTGGGGGGGAGTGAGCTAGGGAAAGAAATCAATCCTCTGTTCTCATTCTAAATTTTTGCCTTTGGAAGATTCATGTTCCCTTCTTTTCCAAACCTAACATTTTCATACAAGTGAAATCTGCTTAAAATTAACATGTAAGGATAGTTTTGGGGGTGGGGAGGAGATGGGAAAAATCAACAAAAAAGTATAATGTTTAAGGGGAGGAGAGTTTTTGCCAGAGCCTTGTCCCACCCATGTTGACTCATACATATACATATACATATACATATACACACATATATGCTCCTTAGGTCTTCTTATGCCCCACTGGATCTCAAAAATTTCCTTCTTCTGCTTACTCTAAATCAGTTCCAGATGTTTTGTCCCCAAAACACAATGGGGCCTTCCAAAGCACAGGACAGAAGGACAATAACTTAATTTGTCATATATCAGAGATGCTTCTGCCTATATCTATCCTTACTGAAAAATTTTAAGACAAAGTTGCTAAACAACTGCTATCTACTTTTGGAAGCAGTGCAGTGAAGCTACCTCCAAGAATAGTAGAGTCTTCCCCAACAGGTATGGGGGTTGGGAAGTGGAGGAAGATTGGTGGGAATGCATTTTGCTCATTAAATTCCCTTAGTCACCTTGATTTTATGGTTCTCTGAGACTTTTGAAAATACTTATTTTTGTAAAATGGGAATTTTTAACCTGGAATCCCTAAATCTTTTTTTTAATTATTATGTTCATAGCTTTCAGTGTATTGATTTCCTTTGTTATCCTTATGTGTTTTATTTTATTCACTTAAAAGCATTACTTTGAGAAGGAACCTTTCATCAAACTGTCAAAGGAGTCCATGATAACAAAAAATGTTAAGAACCTTTGCTCTTAGAGTATGAACTTAACATTGACAGCTTGTTAAGATGACAATTACAGCTTTTGATTGAAATCAGAACCAAGATTGCTTTAGGTAGTTGTTTTAGGCTGGTCAGTTTATCTAAAATATGAAATGAGAAACAGTCTTAGGATTCAAAATTTAGATATTTGAAATCAGTAACTGTATCTTTGCTCAACTGTTTAAAAACTTTGTAGTCTATAATACTTAGTATATATGAAAGCTTTCCTGATTTCCCATAATAATAATAATAATAACTAATATTAATATAACTCTTATGATATGTCAGATACTCTGCTAAGTATTCTACAGTTATTATTCCATTTGCTTTTTACAAGAATCCTGGTAGGCATCATCCTCATTTTCCAAAAAACTGAAGCAGACATAATTTAAACTACTTACCCCAAATCATATAGCTAGGAAGTGTTTGAGGCTGGATTTGAACTCAGGTATCCCTGACTCCAGACCCAGTGCTCTATCCACTGTACCATCTAACTGCCCAAAGCAAAAGTAATGGCTGTAGTAGCTGACAGAGCTCTCTTAGTACTTGGTGAATGAAAATGATCTAGGTTCTTCAGAAAGGTTAATACCAGCTAAAGTCTTAGGCTTACCTATCTACAGCTAGAAGTGACTTTGGAAGCTTTGCAATTCTTAACATATAAGGCAAGAGAGGTCTAAGGAGCTTATAAATGATCAACCAGGTTCACATAGGTAGTAAAATGTTGAAGATGAAATTTGAACCAAGTCCCTTTAATTTCAGAGTCAATGTTCCATCTACTGTAACATTTTGCTTCTTTTCCCTATAAGGGCTTTTGAAATAAGCCAGAAAATATAAATAATCCCTCTTTAAAATGTTAGCTTTCTTCATGTTCCTTTTCAACAGCTGTCATTATTGTTGCCTGAAAAGAATGAATGGAGAAAGGAAAGGAAAAGTTATCATATCTACCAAGTTAGCACCATCAACTGCTATGTTTGAAATGTCTTGGATAAATAGAATCATTTTCAACCTGGAATTTCTTTGCTTTAATTTACATTAGAGGTTTGGAGTTACATATTTACTCTGATGTATGTAGTTTATCAGTTCAGAAGATCATAAAAATCTTACATCACAGAGGACCTTAGAAATTATCAAGTGCAGCCCTCTCATTTTACAGCTGAGGAAACTAAGCTTGGGCGAGCTGAAGTGATTTTTCCAGGGTCATTACAGATCTTGGCAGAGGCAAAACATGAACCCAGATCCTTCTGCTTCCAAGACTTCATCCATAATTAGTTAGAAGGCAATCAGCATGATAAAAAGTCTTAATATGATCCTGACTCATTCAGGACTGATCTATGGAGAAACAAAAATCTTTGGTCTGGAGAAGAAAAAACTTACAAGGATAAGTACTGAATGATATCTATCTTCAAGTATTTGAAAAACTGTTGCTTGGAGAAGCATTTGGTGGAAGAAAGTAAAACTAGTGACAATGTACTAAAGTTATAAAAGGGATAAATTTGGATTTGATGGAAGGAAACATTTCCTAACTATTAGAACTATCCCCAAATGGAGTAATTTCCTTTGGAGATGCTTGGTTTCCTTTGGAATCTCATTAGAAACTATTGGGATCACATTGGAGATCTTCAAGTAGAAGATGACCACTCTTAGAATAGAGATTTCTTGAGGTTTGCTTTTGGTTTTCAATCCTAGCATAGTCCCTGGCATTTAACAAATGCTTATTGATTAATTATTGAGTTGAGGAAGTAAGAGAATCTTGTTCTGATATGAATTGAACTAGATTTCTTTATAAGCTCTCTTCTAATTCCATAAGTCAATGATTTTGTGATTCAATTAAAAAAAAGTAATGGGAAAAATTTAATCTTCTCCTCCTTTCAAAACAAACAAAGGAACAAACAAAAAAACCCAACCCTTCTAACTTGCTAAGATTAAAGTCAATTTACCATCATCAAGAATGATTATTTATATATATTATATATACTGAGAAAAGAGAATTAGTAATACAAATAAGGTTATCTGCACATGTGGTAAGCATAATAAACAAAATAATTAAGACCATAAGAGGTAACTTCTCCTTTTGTTAAAGCTTATTTTCTTGTGTAATAAAACTAGCCCCCAAGTTGGTGAGCATTTTCTCTACTCTATGTGAAACTAGAGTCAATGATCTTAAATCTTTTGAATGAGCCTACTTTCAGCACAGGCTCCCTTACTTGTTTTTCAGGCATTTCTATTCAATCCCATTCATGTGCCAGAAGTCTGGGCATTTGGACATATTTTATCCATTGCAAAATAAACAAACATTGATCTGATCTAAATGGGTTTCCAGGATCTCCTCAACCATTTGTTAAAGTGAAGTTAGTACTTAATAAATGTTTGTTGAGTTCAATCTAATTGAATAAAATTTATCAATGTGAAGTGTTCTGGTGGATTTTTTTTTTTTTTTTGGTAAAGAGTCCATTTATTATTGTTTTTGCACTCAGGAACACTTACTTAAAAGCATACTAAATAAAGTCTATTCTTATTTATAAAGTAGGCTCTTTTCTTTAAGATTCTTTTCCCTGCTGGGGCTTGCCTTTTTATCAATTTAGTCTCTACTAGTGAATGCTGCTGTTTCTCTCCTACCTTCTGCAGAAAGTCTACCAGCACTGCATGTTAAGTGGCCAGGGAACAAAAACACTCCCCAAACCCTGTACTTGAAAATGAACTTGCTGCTACTAAACCCTTTTCTTTCCAGTTTTTGTCCAGAGCCCTGGAGAGAATACTAGATTCCGTTGCTAGGTGGCAATGTTCCTTTAGCAAAGAGATAGTCATTTGTGACTGCAAAGTTTTTTTTTTTTTTTTAAGCTTCTCAAATTGATAGGAAATACTGATCTCACTGTCTCTTCACTAAGAACTTCTTAACCAGACTTCTCTTTTTAATCTATCCTGAGAAATCAGTAGTTACACACCATCAACAATGCAGGAATGGATCAAAAGCAAAATTTTTTTCCTGAAGGTCACCAAGATTTCAAAATTGTGAGAGCCTGAAGCCATAATCACATTGTTGCCCTGGGCAACAGCAGAAATCAATTATAGATATTAGTTTAAATCTGTCCAAGACACTGGGAAGAGACACAATTTCTCCTGACTAATGATTCAGGGAACATACTAATTTAATTTATTGGAATTTTATTGGAAATCCACAAGGATCTCATGTGAGCTATAGTTTTATCGCAAAGCAAAAGGCCTTTTAAGCAGATGAGAAAAAAATTCCCATACATCTACTACTTATTTAGCATCAGCCCTCTCTTTGTCTTGGGCTTCATTCTTTTTAGTGTAAGAGTCTTCTTTGTTAGCTCTGCCATCTGAAACTATCCCTTGTAGCTCTGTTTTCATCTTGAATTGGAAATGACAAACTTTTTCTTCTTGCCAGTAGTTCCTAATGTTCACGTAAAAAAATCCTGCAATATAGTTAATATTGAAAAAAAATCTCCTCTTATATAGTGATGTTGTGTCAGTGTAATGACGCTTTGCTAAATCTATTATCATTAGTAACACTATCTATAGACTAGGTTTTAATTTCAGATATTTACTAGTTTTGTGGCTCTGAGCAATCACCTCACATCTCAATGCCTCAATTTCCTCATTAGTAAAAACAAAAAGTCAGATTTAATGGCTTCTAAAGTTCATTCTAGTTCTCATTGTATGATCCTATAATAATTAAAAAGACCTTTCTTCCATTTAGCTAGATTTAGTTCAATGTGAGTCATTAATAATAACAGATAAATTTGACAAAGTTTTATTTAAGGTTCATTGAGGCAACATTACTTTATTTTTTAATTTTTTTTAAATTTTATTTATAATTTTTTTGACATTATATATTCATGAGTAATTTTTTAAATAACATTATCCCTTGTATTCATTTTTCCAAATTATCCCCTCCCTCCCTCTACTCCCTCCCCTTGATGACAGGCAATCCCATACATTTTACATATGTTACAATATAATCTAGATACAATATATGTGTGTAAATCCAATTTTCTTGTTGCACATTAAGTAATAGATTCCGAAGGTGTAAGTAACCTGGGTAGATAGACAGTAGTTCTAACAGTTTACATTCACTTCCCAGTGTTCCTTCTCTGGGTGTAGTTGTTTCTGTCCATCATTGATCAACTGGAAGTGAGTTGGATCTTTTTTATGTTGAAGATATCCACTTCCATCACAATACATCTTCATACAACATTGAAGTATACAGCGATCTTCTGGTTCTATTCATTTCACACAGCATCAGTTGATGTAAGTCTCTCCAAGAGGCAACATTACTTTAGAAAAATAATTTTTAATAGTGTTAACTATGTTGCAGGATTTTTAAAAAGTGACTGGAAAGAAGAAAAAGTATATCATTTCCAATTCAGATTCTTTAAACACCTCAATGAATCTAAGATATGGCAACTTATTTACTTGCATTTGTATCTACTGGGGATGAATAAAAATATAACAATCTATCAAATTATTGAATCATAGATCAGGATGAGACCTGAAGAAATCATATAGTTTGATTCTCTATTTTCAGGTAGATATATGTCTAAATCATTCAGCAGGACTAGGCATCTGAGGACAAAGCACACCATATGGGTTTCTTAATCCACCCTTTCCCCTTTAAAAAGAAAATATTTTTTATTAGTAAATTTTATTTCTTTGTTACCTTCATTTCCAAATATCATCCTAGCAAGCCATCCCTTATAGAAAAAAGTAAAAAAAAAGAAAGAATAAAGAGTAGTTCTTCAAAACCAACATGTCAACAGTATATGACTATATTCCATAATCAGCACTCATAGCAAAGAAAGGAAGGAATTCACTTTCTCAACTCTTCCCATTTTCAAATTTTAAGCCAAAAAAAAAGATTTAAATATATAATAAAGGCATTTACAAGGGAGATAAGAAGCCACAAAATATTAGGGTACAACCACTATGGAAAAAGTGTAGGAAATGCTTCCAAGGGCCTAGCTTCAATCCCTTAACAATTAAGGATACAGTGCTTGTATGAGTTTGAGTGACTCAAATCATTTTTAGGACCACCTTACCATATACTGCTATCTCTGCTACTTCTGCATCTCTGAATAACAGGACATTTCAAAGGAAAAGACCCAGGGATATTAGTTTGATTTGTCCAATGTTAGGGATGGCTTTATCATCCAGGACATATAATTATCTATCCTAATTCCTCCTTTTCAGCCATAAATAGTAATTTTTTCCTACCTGAGGCAAAAACTTGCTTGTGAATGGGAGTGGAGCAGCAATTTGGAGAGGAAAAAATAAAGCCCCTGGATAACAGGTGTAAGACTGCTGCTGGAGTGGCTGCCATGGGTCTGGAAAAAGCAAGATGGGTCAGGTTTGAAGAGTTAAAGCTAGCCTAGTATCTCTTAACCTAAATGACAAGCTCCCTTTTTCTAGTGCTATCTACATCCTAAAATTTTAGTGTTCTAGAATCTGACCACCTTTGGGTCTCAGGTTCTGACTCTGCTCCTTAAATTCCTTCAGTATTCTATTTCAGTGCTTCATTACCCTGAAGGTCAAGAAGTGTTCCTTATATCCATTTGAAATTTCTCCTCCTTTTTTTTTTTTTTTTTTTTTTTTTTACTTAAGCCCATTTCCCCTGTCTGATTCAACCCTCTGGGGGATTGGAGAGAGTAACTGCTCCACATCTACTTCCCAAACTGGGAGGCAGTAATCAGGTCAACTCTTAGCCTTCTCTTTTTTAGGCTAAACCACTCCAATTCTGCTAACCTTTCCTCAAAGGACCTGTTTTCTATCTATTTAATAATTTTTGTTTGCCTACTAGTTGGCAGCTCCTTGTGGAACAGAATGAGGCCACATGGTGGATTGGAACAATTGTGGAGATCCAAATTATAGTCCCAACTCTGCCAATAAATACTTTTGTTACCTCGGATCGTAAACTTTGTGAAATAACCTCTCAATTTCTTCTTCTGTATGATAAAAACAGAAATCAGATCAGCTTAAATCAATTAGACCAGTGTCTATCACAGAATCACCATAAAGCCCTTAACAAATAAATGCTTTTTGATAAAATTGTCAATCAATGAAATTTTATTTCCATTTTACCAAGGTAATTTTTCTGTGTCCCAACTGACCTTATTTTAAAATGAGTTAACAATACTAACCTGCTACACTAAGGTATCATGAGTATTAATGTCTTTATATATTCTCAAGTAATGAACAAGTTTAGTCAAGTAAGACAAATTCGAACATTGTCTGGGTTTGAAAATTTATATCTGATTCTATACCTCTAATCTACCACCCTTTTTTGCCAGGAAATGGGAAAACATGTTTCTTCATTAGGATTGATCATCAGCATCATGATTGGTCATAGCATTGATCAAAACTCAGAAGTCTTTTATAGTTATCTAATTCTCATTCTATTGTAGCATCCTATATAATTCCTATTTTATATATATGTACATATATATAATCTAATATATATCCTATATAATTCATAATTGTATCCCCACATACATAATATTAACAAGTAGTTTTATATATATATATATATATACGTATATATATATGTATATGTATATATGTTACATATGATAAACCCAATTTTCTATGATATTTTATAATTTAAATTGATTCTTGATTTCATGAATATAAATACATGCTCTTAAGATCCAAATCACAAATCATTTATATTGTGAAACTCTTATTCAGATCCTCATGGAAAATTTCATGGAAAATCAGTCCAATATACTGGGAGCCTTCCCTGACTCTTTTAGCATTCTGTGAGTACTAGGTCAGCATTCTGGCTATTTACATTATCCATTATTATTGTTGGATAATGTGAATGGCCAGAATGCTGACCTAGTACTCAAAGAATGTTAAATTATATATATATATATATATATATATATATATATATATATATATATATATATATATATATATATATATGTAATATTAAATCATTACTATTGTTACAGCATTAGCTGACCTCCTTTTCTAATCATATCTTTTGTCTTTTATGCTCCTTTTAAGAACTGGTTATCCTTAGTAATATGCCACTTATATCCACCATTTTCCTTTAGATCACTTGGAATTTAGATTCTTTGCAGATTGAATTATGCCTGCATAAAGCACACTTGGAAGGTTTGGCGGTGGGTGGAGTTGAGTGGACCAGTATTAGTTTACTGATGTAGAGAATTTTCTCAATCAATGTAGATCATTAACTGCTATGCAACTGCAAATTTCAGAAAGTTTCCTGGGGCATCAAGAGTTAACGAGCTTGTCCAGGTCTTTCAGTCATGCTATATTAAAAGTAAAACTTGAATCCTACTGTTTCTGACTTCAAGGAAATTAGTTTTAAAATATATAATGCAGAGCAGTTTGGAATCATTGAAAGTAATGCAGTTTCCCAGCTAATCTTCTTTATTGCCAATCTGCAGTCTTATCTAAGATATGTCTTATGTCTACCGATAGATTAACTCAAAGAATTATTTTTTTGGTTTTTGTTTTTGCAAGGTGATTGGGATTAAGTGACTTGCTCAGGGTCACATAGCTAGTAAGTATTGTCTAAGATCAAATTTGAATTCAGGTCCAGGGTTAGTGTTCTTTCCATTGGGCCATCTAGTTGATCCTGAGCTATTCCTACAATCAGAGATTATAGTGTAGATGATATTCTTTCTTCATGATTTTGCTTTTTCCTGTGTGGAAATACACATACACCCACACACAAATACACAGAGCTATAAATTAAGCCCATGATTTTGGAAGTGCAAAGTGATACCCTGTCCTTTTTACCAAAAATTTAAAAATCTGACATTTAAAACATTACTTTAATTCAGCTTTCCTCCAGACTTTCATTTCCTTGTTGAATTAACACTCACTCTGGCAGTCCAAAGTCAGAGAGTCTGGCAACCATCAAAGCTGTGAGAGACTAAAGGGATTTGTGTGTTTTGTGTAAGACTGAAGTAATGGAAGGAGCTCTTGCCCAAGTTCTGTTCCAACCTTCTCTAGTGTTAACTTGCTATGTATGTGACTTGGAACAAGTTTGGTTCAGACTTTTGGCCTCAGTTTCTTCCACTGTAAAGAGAACATAGTCTAAATCCTATTTATGGTCTCTTCTAGATTCAAAATGTGTCACATTCAATGGAAACAAGAAGAATCAGAAGTCTGATAGGGAAGAGAAGTAAGTTTAAAAGTCTCTAATAGAAGAAAACCTTTCACTAGCTTTTAATAGTTAGGGAGTGATAACTTTAATAGACATGGAGAGGGCAGAGTTATTAAAAAAGAAATAGAACCTCTCATTCACCAATCATCTCTTTATTGGTATATTAATAATAGTAGAAGAAGCATAGTAAGTTCTGAGTGTCTATTCACCATTTGGAAACATATTCAGACTTTTTTTCTATTAAAATTTTTTAAATGCTTTTTTTTGTTTTTATATTACCTAGATTTCCAAAAATATACTTTCTTCTTTCCTCCTCAGTGAGCCATCCTTTGTAACAAAGAATGTAAAAGAAAGAGAAATAAAATCATTTCAGCAAAAATAACCAATCCATCAGCTAAGTCTAACAGCATAACAGTGAAGTTCAATACCTATAGTCTTCGTTTCTGCAAAGAGAGAAAAGAACCTTTTCTTCTGTTTTCTCTGAGACTGATGTTGATCACTATGCTTACATGACTTTCTGGTTTTTTTGTTGTTTATGTTGTTATTGTTCTTTTCATGTATACTTCAATACTTGTTTATTTTGTTTTCTTGGTTCTGATTACTTCTCTTGAACCAAAACACAAAAGTCTTCCCTGTTTTTATGACTTCTTCATTTTCATAATTTCTTGAAGTAGTAAATATTCCATTATATTTATGGATATAAATTTTATATTTATATTTATGGATATAAATTTATCAACCTAATGTGATATAGATATATATTTATGGATACAAATTTGTCACAATTTGCTTAGCCATTGCTCAATCAATAATCCTTTAGTTCTTAAAAAAAAGTGAAACTTAAAGAAATATAGTTCTGTGAAACCACCAAGGTTTTTTTTTATGAATATCACTAATAATCCCTTTCAGAAAACAGTTAAGGGCTCAAAAAGTTTGAGAGATTGATATTGGCTAAGTTCTCTTTTCCTTTTTTCCCCCTTCATTATTTCATTTAATAGTGTGGTTTCTCTCTCTCTTTTTCTCAATCTCTCTCTTCTTTCTCACATATACATACATACTAATTTGTTTTCTATAGTCATCTCAGGTTGTAACGTGCTCTCCTGGCAGTTACTATTACTAGTCTGTCCTAGACCCACCAGAGTACCTTTGACCACTGTGCTTAGCAGTGTGAACTCTACCCGGCTTGCCTCCTCTGAGGCCTTCAAAGGTCTCTGGCTATGATCTCTTGAATCTATAGCTTAATAACCGGTAGCGCACTCAAGAACAGCCACGTGTAATCTTAAAAGCCTTTATCATACCTACTCACATAATGCCCTGACTGATGCCCTGACTTGTTTGTTCCCGAGTGAACACCTGGTCTGAAGACCCACGTGTTCACTACCAAAACCCTTACCTCTTTTGGCTATCCATCTTGGCTTGGCCACCCAGGCTGGGAAGCCAGGGTGAAGAACGCCAGGTTAAAGAGAGCGATTGCTGCCTGCAGTGGGCTTACATAGGGCCTGTGAGGTCACACACACAGCCAATCAGCGAGAGAGTCACCCATTACGAAGCTATCTCAAAATGGACAAGATCCCACCTACAAGGCAGTCCTAATATCCATAGAAATTACTTCCGGACCACTCAATCTCCTGATGCACTGTGGCGCCCATTTAAAGGGCTCTTACATCAGGTCAATAACTTTTCTTCACTTCCAGACTCAAATACTCTCAGAATTTAGAGACGTGTTTTCCTTTATAATATATCAATAAATAGGAGCTTAATGATAACCTAGTCATAGAATCCCCCCCCCCACACACACACACACAGGAAAGATTAAGGACAAATAGTTCAGATGAAAATGGAAGTGGTTTACTCCAACAACCTTTCTCATCATCATTAATCTTGGCAAAAATATTTATTTAACATTTATTTTCACATGGTTCTACATAATTTAAGTGAACAATCTGGAATCTTTGACAATATTGTTGAATTTAGACATAAAACCAATCAAGTAAAAACTGAAAAAAAAAAAAAAACAAACGAGAAATAAGTGCAAGTCATACAAATATCTGAATGAAGAAGAAAGCCGATATTTTTGGTCTAAAAGCCAAGATATTGACCTATCATTCCCTTATGGCTTAAATATAACAACATTTCCATTATTGCTCACCCAGAAAAGTTAGGAGATGAAGAGCCTGGCAATCACAAGAGCTTAAAGAAACTGAAGAAGTTCATATTCTTTTGTGTAGGACTATTTTATAATGGAAAGAGTATTTGGAAAGGAAGAAGCAAAGGGAGGAGGGAAACGGTCATTTATTTAATAAACCAACTGTTAGCTGGATTCTACATCCCTAGATTTTCCATTTGTATTCTGGTATGACCAGAGGGAGAAAATCATTCTCTCTCACCTTTCTCCATTATTTCCACCTCTCCCCTAGCCTCCACAGACCCGACCACACACACACACTGCAGCTCCATCTTTGTCTAGCCATAATATCTGTGTGAAGTCATAGAAACATTTACTTTGAAAGAGATGCGTCCTGGGTTGTGCCAGGAAAAAAAAAACCTGAAAAGAGCTGGTTTATTCTGTATGTGATAACAGATCTGTTTCCATGAATTACATGATCTTAATGTTTATATCTAATCATTCTAAATACTTCTAGGTGATATTTGAAAATAAATCCCACATAAAATAATAAGCACTAATAAATAATTAATTTTTTTACATTTCACAAAATGATAATGTTCTTCTTTATAATATATCATTTCCTATGTGATGGTGGAAGGGGCAAAAGTGAATTACAATATTTTGTACATTATGACAATAGGGATGGAGAAGGAACAATTCTCTACATAAAAGGAGTGCATATTCTGAATTAGCATCCAAGAAAGAAGAAAGTCTATTTAGTTTATTTATTAAAGTTTCTTCACGAAATGGAAAGCTTTCCACAATGAAGATTACAGTCGGAATTAGAGAGAGGATTCAGAAAGTGTTGGAGTTATTGTTTGACTCAAGTTATCTTCCCATAGCATCAGCCTTTCATAAACACTATGTTCAACCCATCCCATCCCATCACTACTCTGATAAATCAGCTTTGTTGTCTTCTCTAAAGTTTGCTTTCTGGTACCATCTTCCCTCTTCCTTCTTCACTCACTATTCATAAAATAGATTCTGGTCACTGCACTAAACATAATGGACTTGTCATTTCAATATATCTATGAGGAAATTAAAAAAAAAACACCCTACCAACATTTTAGTAGATAATATGGATTTGGTGACTATTCTCTAGTTTTTTCCTCCAGGATTTTTATATTCTTGTTTATGGTCCTTTTTTGAGGGGGATGGGAGGTTATGTCAATAAGGCTATGGATTCAGACAGTAATGACACCTGCCACTGTTCAAAGGACTTAGTGATATTTTAGCAGTTATAAGTAACCGTGCCTCAGAGAATTCCCTTCAGAGTTAGATACATATTTTGACTGTATTTTATTGAGAAAGTCACTTAAACTTTAAACTGCTCCTATCTACTTTAAAATATAAGTTGCTCTTTGCTGGGAGTGGGAGTTTCCTTATTGTGAGAAATCACAGGAGGTTTTTCCCTTCTCCCAAAAAGGCCCATAAATAAGCATATGAAAATACTAAAAAGAAAAACAGCTACCAAACCAGATGATCACAAAAGCCTTATGGTTTTTTATTGCTGCTGAATTTCTTCACAGAGATATGGAAATGACAAGTCTATTATCTGTAGAACAGTGACCAAAATTTATTTTATGAGTAGTGAGAGAAGAGGATGTTAGGAATCAAATATTTAGAGCCATTATATTCTCCTTCAAGAAGATAGAAGAACTGGCCTCCTCCACAAAGGGGCGCCCTCACCACCTTTCAACAGCAGGTAGACTACATAGAACTTTTAAATTGCTCAACCAATTGAGTAAAATGCATTATAATTCTAGTAAGAGCATCTTTTAATGGATTTGCTCTGTTACGTATGGTGAAGAAAATAGGAACAACATGGTGTAGTGAATATAAGCCTGTCCCTGGAATCAGAAAGACCAAAGTTCAAATTTTACCTCACACACTAACTAGATGATCCTGGGATTGATGGTCTCTGAGGATGGTTCTAGCTCTTTTCCCATGATAATAGGACAGTATAGTCTTCCTGGGACCTCAGATGAGCAACTCATATTTACAGTGACATCCATATGTCCTTTTAAGGTCTGTAATGTACTTTTCTCAAAACAAAACTGCAAGTTTGGCACAGCCAAATCCCAATTAGTGATGATAATAAACTCCTGGAGTAGTCATGTGTATTGAATTCATTGTTTTAAGTTATAATCATATAAAACATGGCAATTGGCTCCAGCTCAATGGAAATATGCAGTATGAATTCAAATACTAAGGCTAGTTGGAAAAATTCATTATTCACATTAGTCTGGACTAACTATTATTATTTCCATTTTGCACATAAAAATAATTGCACATAAAAATTCAAAAAGATGAAATGACTTAGTCACACAACTGTTAATAGATATATCTTAGATTTGAACTCAATTCTCCTCACTCTAATTCAGGTACCCTTTTCACTATACCATGCTAACTTTCCTGAATTTCTTAGTCTTTCTTCTTCATTTAAGCTTGTTTTCCTCTTATAATAGGTGTATGCTAGTGAAGAAAGAGGCAGAAGGAAAAGTATGGAGAGATATGGTAGGAAGGAACCAAGACCACTAGGTTCATACACATAGAGGAAGAGAAGGAAGAGGAAGAGAAGGAAGAGTCCTGTGAGAAACATGGATTTGGGTTAGGCTTATTTCGGTAAATTACTGTTTGTGGGTGTTAGCAGTAAGCTTGTGCTAGGAATGAGGATGTATGTTTCTATTTATTATTTGGACTGTTTCCCTTTCCCTCAACTCTTGGGGCTGTGCCTAGTTCGTTTTGTGTCTGTGCAGGATTATGTTCCTTACCCAACAATTACTTAAACTAGTAACACCTAGCCCACTAGCCACTCTAGACTGTGGAAGCATCTTAATTTTTTATCATCTCCATGCACTTATGAATGGGAGGAGCAAACCTAAAAAGAATCATGCTAGATTGGAACTGGTATTGAATTAGTAAGCCAAAGGAAAAGGCAGGACAACTTGAGAGAGGGTGTGATGTGGAAATAGCACTGAAATTTTCTAACTTGATTTGAATTAGGAATTTGAGACAGTGATCATAGGAAAGTCTCTGAGCCTCAGTTTCCTCATCTACAAATGGGAATAATGACCTGAACTACCTAATTCAGATTCTTTCTCAATTCATGTTTTAAAAGAACATGAAAATTTAGACTCATGCAAATTAAAAATAATAATTCTCAGTTCTCCCTCACAATTATCAGATTGATAAAGATGACAAAAAAGGAAAAATACAATCATTGCAAAGACTCTGAGAAGACCTTATTGAACTGTCAGTGTCATTGTGACTTGGTCTAGCAATTCTGGAAAGCAATTTGGAACCATGTTTCTAAAGATAATCTTCTGTCATTACTTTTGACCCAGCAAAACTGCTCCTAGGTCTATACTCCAAAGAGATCAAATAAGGAGGAAAAAGGTTCATAGATACAGAAGGGCATTCTTCTGGTGCCCTGTCAAATTGTCTTCCAAGAATCAATTGTTGAAGTTTCAGTGTGTTTGCACTTCCAAAATCAGCAAACATTACAAATGATAGCTTAATTTGTTGCTTTATTGATTATTTGATTATTGATTATTGATTAAGAAAGTGATAAAGTAAATGCTAATAATGTAAATTAACCTTAAAATGTGTCTTAGGATATACCCTTCCCACAACAATTTAACAAAATTGTTAAATATTTACCAGCATACCCCTGGACATTTGCAAAAAATATTTATAGCAGCTCTTTTTTGTTATAGCAAAGAACTGGAAACAACTCCATTGGGCAATAGCTAAATAAATAATTGTATGTTAATGTAATGTAATAATACATAAAAATATAACAAAGAGAAACTGGGAAAATTGGGATGAACTGATGAACTAATGTAAGCAGAACAAGAAGAACAATTTGTACAGTAAAAACAACACTGTGAAGAAAAATGGCTCTGAAAGACTTAAGAAATCTGGTGATTCAATGAACAGCCATGTCTACAGAGTACATGTTATCTTCTGACAGGTGAGCAATCAAGGCAGAGAATAAGATACATTTTTGGACATGAAAACTGTGTCTTACATTTATTTGCTACATGAATTGTGACTTTCTCTTTTATTATTGGGGAGGGGAGTTATAGTGTTAACAAAAAAAAAGTAGAAGTAAAAAGATTTTTTAAATACAAAGAAGAAATGGAAGTTCAGAAAGAAAAAGTCAAGTGTGACAGCTTTGAAAGTAATATCTTGAATTTATTAAATATTTTTTAAAAACAGGCTGTAGATAATGAGATTCACATATAATTCTTTTTTTCTACTTTGCATATAGAAATGTTTTTTATCTTAGTGTTCCTAAAATTCGGAATAAAACATTACCCGAAAAAAGTTAAAGAAGGGAAAAAAGCATTTAAAGTGCTATACAAGTCCTAGTGGGCAAGGTCTATGTATTTTAAATCAAATTTTGTTCATTACTTTGCATGTATTTAATGAATATTTGTATATGGGGCAGTTAGATGGTCCAGTGGCTTATTGTTGGACTTGTAATCCACAAGACCTGAATTTAAATCTCACTTCAGACCCTTTCTACCTCTGTAAGATTCTAATCAAGTCACTTAATCTCTATCAGACTTAGTTTTCACATCTATAAAATGGGGATGATAATAACACCTACCTTATTAGATTGTTGTAAGGATCAAATGAGGTAGCACATATGTACAGAGCCTTGCAAATATTAAAGCACTATTTGTAAATGCTTAATTTCATTATATTGAAAATATCATTGTGACAGTTCCCTTAAAGAGGGATATAACACTATATATATATATTCTATTTATAATACTGTATATAGACTTGTCCTTAGCGTTTTTCCATCTGATATTCCACAGGTATCTATTACTGATTTTAGCCATTAATAGTAATGATGATGATAACAGCAACATATTTATATGATATTTTTTAGTTTACAGAATGCTTTTCATTCAACCCTATGAAATGAGTAGTATATTTCTCATTTTTAAATGAGGAAACAAAGGCTTAGGAGATTATTATATGACTTTCTTTTGATCAAACAGCTATTGTAAAACTTGAATCTGGAGACTGAACTCAGATTCTTTTATTCCAATTTAGTGTTTTTTCCATACCACTCTGCTTTGTTTTTACTATTCTTATGTATCTGTTTCATTCCTAGTAGTGTAGTGTTCTTAAGTGGGGAAGGAGATTAGCTTATTTCTTTTCTATATTGTATTATTTTCCCAGAGCTGTCATTTTTTCCCCCTCTGAACTGTGACATAAATAAGCCCCTTAGAGTTAAAATGTCCATGACTAGTTTCAGATTTGACTTTCAACCTCTTTCTCTCAAAATGTAGCATATATTTTCAACATCTTTTGAGCAGTACCCTCTAGGCATTTTCAAAAGACCTAAAACAAAATACACAATATTCCTCAATGCAACTGCTATTTTATCACTTATTTTTCCTTTCAAAATATTTTAAAAATATCTACTGCTTTACTCCTGTGGGAAGAAAATGATCTTGCTTTTCTCTCTCAACTTTATTGAAGAAATGAATGCTGCTGTGTCTCCCAAAACAAATAAGCCTTAGGCACCCAAAAACACAGAGAAGCACTCAACCTTGCAGAGATATGTGAGGCCATTCTGAACAGAATTTTGTGTATATGTAGAAAAAACTACATATTTTTATAACTTACTTTATAACTTTAGGTCTTTATAACTTACTCATAGTAACCTATCATAAATCTGGAACTAGAAAACAGAGTAGAAGATACTTAGACTGTGGGAAAAAAAAAACAAGCAGATCAAGAGAAAGATTGTATTTTTGTGTGTCTGATGAGAGATTCCAAAATAAGAATGTGGCTTTGGGAGAAATAACAATAGCATGAAAAATAGACATCATAGGTGCCATAGTAGTTTTCTTATTTGGGGCAATGTTTTATATAGGCTCTAAGCAAACTAAGCTTCCTCAGCCTTTAGGTTGCGATCTAGGCAGAAAGAGTACTTTGACAGCTGGAGAAGGAGGTTAGAAAGGGTCACATGGAGAATATTCACTGCTGCTACCTTAAATCCAGAAGGTCACTGAGGATTCCTAGAATTACCATTGTGTCAGAATAAACATGTACATAAAGTATATATACTACTTATACTATATAAAATACACAATGTGTATAGTTTCCCATTGTACCATTGCATCAACAATCTCTAGAAAGTTCAGCATTCATTTTACATATGAGGAAATTAAGACAGAGATTTAGTGATTTCTCCAATGTCACATAGTTGGTAGTTGTAAGAACCAGATTTTCTCATAATTAAATCCTGTGCTCTTTCTTATCATAGATAACTCTCTAAACTACTGTTTTCAAACAGCCATCCTGTTTTAATTGATTCTAAATGACTATTAATGTGTTCTATCATTTGGACAGTGCTTATGATTCCATTCTCAGAAAGATAATTTTAAATATTCAAAAATAGGTTAGATTCCATATATGATTTATGATTCATGATAATATAACACTCTCTATGTACCATATAGATAGATATAGATATACATACATGGGTCTCTTATTTCATCAATTCAGCAGTACCCTTCAGTGATACCACATCCGATTCATGCTTATACAACCAGTGTGACTCTCATATATGTATTCCTAAATGTTCACCATATGGGATCTATTCATTGTACTTTCTCCAGATGTCAGAAGTTATCAAAAGAGGGAGGGAAAGAGACAGACAGAAAGAGTGATAGACAGAGATAAACAGAGATGTGGAAAGAGAGAGAGAGAGAGAGAGAGAGAGAGAGAGAGAGAGAGAGAGAGAGAGACAGAGAGACAGAGAGAGAGACAGAGAGACAGAGATGTCCATTGCATTAATAGTTATTTAAAACTCAGGGTCATACAGCCAGTACATATCATATGTGAGATTAGAATTCAGGCTCAGCATGCATATATTGAACATATATGTATGTATATTATGTTTTATCTTTATATACAGATGCCAAAAATACATTCCATATTTGTACACAATGAATGTGTGTATGCAATATATTATGTATGTATGTGTATACACAAATAAATGCACAGTTTTATATATATATATATATACACATATATGCAAGAGCTAGGTGGTGAGGTGTATAGAGTGCTGGACCTGCAATCAGGAAGATTTGAGTTCAAAT
This sequence comes from Sminthopsis crassicaudata, assembly GCF_048593235.1. Taxonomy (NCBI): domain Eukaryota; kingdom Metazoa; phylum Chordata; class Mammalia; order Dasyuromorphia; family Dasyuridae; genus Sminthopsis; species Sminthopsis crassicaudata. Next base: position 408,689,779 of record NC_133617.1, on the reverse strand, counting down.
AAAGCCTCAGCACGTTCCAGTTGTATGACCCTGGACAAGTCACATAACCTCTGCCTTAGTTTCTTCATATAATTTCAAATTATCAAAGGAAAATACTCCTGGTACTGGTGGATTTACAAGAGAATTCTATCAAACTTAAAAAAAACTTCTTACTACTTCACAAATTTTTCTCCAAAATTGAGAAAGAAAGCATTCTACCAGAGTCATATGAGACATAGTTCTAATATCTAAATAAGAGAAAGATAAAGTATAAAATAAAACTATAGGCAAATTTCAATAATAATAATAATAAGTAACATTTATGTAGTATTTATTATGTGCTAGACAACATACTTTATAATTATTATTTTGTTTGATCTTCACAACAACCTTGAAAGGTTGATGCTATTATTTCTATTTTATAGATTAATATTGACTCAAAAATATTAAAATTATATCAAAAAAACTATCAATTTATCCAAGAAATCATTCATTATTGCCAAATGATATTTATACCAAGAATGCAAGAATGCTCCCACATTACGAAAACAATTAGCATAATTCACTGTATGAAAAACTAAAACATCCCAAACTAAATGATCGTCTCAATAAATGTAGAAAAAGTCTTTGACAAAACATAATACTTTTTTATGGTAAAGAACCTATAAAAGCAGACATAGAAGGACCTTTGTTAATGTGATTAAAAAGCATCTATTTAAAGCCAAAAGCAAGCATCATATGCAATGGGGATACAGGAGAAATAAGGAGGTGAAGCCAAGATACTCACTCTCTCTTGTACTATTAGACATATTTCTGGAGATTTTAGCAACAATGATTGAATAGGGAAAAGAAATTAAAGACATAAAGATAGTTAAAAGAAAATAAAACTATTCTTACTTGTTGATGATATGACAGTATACCTGGAAAATTCTGCTGAATCAACAGAGATACTAATTGAGAAAATTTATAGCTTTAGCAAAACTGCAATCTAAACAGGTTTTTAAAAATTCTCCAAAATCAACATTTCTATATAAAAAAAATAGAAGAACCATAGTAGAAAGAAAATCCTATTCCAAAATAATTACAAAATGCACAAAATATCTGGGGATCAATCTATTAGGGCACACAAGAAGCTTGTATAGATTCAATTATGGCATGACTTTATATGTATGATTTGTATCATATTTCTTATCTTCTCAATGGGTGGGGGAAGAATAAAGAAGAGAACTTGGGTCTAAAAATTATAAAAAAGAAAAAAATTAAAGAAAAGATGGACAGGTTTTTTTCCAAAAGAAATAAAGAACTGGAGAAATCATTAGTGTTCATGGCCAGATCATGCCAATATCATAAAAATTATAAAACTACCAAAATTAATTTACATTTTTAATTCTATACCAATCAAATTGCCAACTTTGTAGGACTTGATAAAATAATAATAAAAATTCATTTGGAAAAACAAAAGATCTAAAATATCCAGTGAAATGACAAAAAGAAGTAAGGATGAAGGGTAAATAGAACTTCTAGAACCCAAACTATGTCATCAGTCATCAAAATAATGTAGTATTGGCTTAAAAATAGAGAGATAAATTAATGGAGCATATTAGATAAGGGAATAAGAGACATTCAAGCTTAATAACCCAATATTTGAAAAAATGGAGAACATAAATTATCTAGCAGGAAAAACCTCATTTGATAAAAAATGCTTGAAAAACTGGAAAGCAGTCTAGCAGAATTAGGATTTAGACTGACATATCACACCACATTACTCCACAATACATGCTAATTGGCATGTAACCTTAATATTAAAAATCATATTATAAAAATTAGAAAAGAAACAAATTATAGAACTCTCACAACTATGGGTAGAAATTATATTTGTTAACAAACAAGAGATAGAAGCAATTGCAAAAGATAAAAAAACATAATTGAATACATGAAACTGAAAAACTTCACAGACAAAATGCACCTAAGATAAGAAGCAAAGTGATAAAATAGGGAAAAAAACCTTTTATCATATTTCTCTAATAAGAGTTTGGTGACCAAGATAGTTAAAAATTAATAAATTTATGACATCCTTTGTCCAGTAATATATATTTCAAAGAATATAAACAGGTCTCAAAAAATAGCAAAATATCCATGACCACCATGAAATAATGCTCTAAAACACTAAAAATAAAAAATGCAAATTGAAACAACCCTGAGATTTCACCTACACCCTGCAAATTGGTAAAAATGACAAGTCAATATTAGAAGGGTTATGGAATAATGGGTACATTTAGGCATTGCTGGTGGGGCTCTGAAATTCTATGACCACTTAGGAAAACAATTTGGAATTATGCAAAGTGACTAAAATATCTGCTCTTTGAACTCGACTCCATTACTGGGTTTATGTCTCAAAAAGTCCCCATATTTATAAAAATGTTGATAACAGTTCCTTTTGTGATAACAAAGAATTGTAAATAAAGTGTATGTCCAACAATTGGAGAATGTCTATTCAAACTGATGTCCATGAATGCAGTGTTATATTACAGTGCTCTAAGAAATGATGGACAATGAATACAGAGAAGCACTGAAAGATCTATATGAATTGATGAAGAGTGAAGTGAGCCTACAAAATAATATATATATATATGTATATATATTTACATATATATATTAAATACAACAATGTTAGTGAAAAGGAGACTATATCTATACACAAAAAATCAAATGTGAATGTAACAAAATTATAAAGATCAAGTGTGACTCCAATGAAGAAATATGTATGAGAAGACATCCTCAACCCACTCCTTTGTGGAAGTCTCCAAGTGTTACACATTGCGCATGTTTTGGGTTTTTTTTTTTTTTTTCAATTAGCTGGATTTTTGTTTTGTTTTGTTGTTGTTTTTTTTTAGGTTTTTGTATCTCAAAAAAAGACTTTGTTGTATAGGATGGCTCTCTGGGAAGGAAAGGAGTACTTGGAATACCTATGAAGATATAAGAAATAGAAGGCATCAATAAAAACTTATTTTTAAAAAACAAATTCAGTTCATACACTGTTTTCTACATTAAACCTTTTCTGATTCTTCCCAGCTACAGGTGCTTTCCCTTCCAAATGACCACATATTTAATTATTTTGAATTAATATTAATTATTTTAGTCATATTTATTCACTTTATATTTGTGCTACATATTTTTATATGCACTTGTTTCCTTTATAATAATGTAAACTCTGATAGTAGACATTGTTTCATTTTTTTATACTTGTATCCTCAGTGCCTAATACCTGGCACATAGTAAATGTTTAATAAATATTTGATTCATTACATTGTCTACACAGTATTTGTGGTTGCAGAGGCAAGCAGTCTAAGAATTTGGACAAAGAAGGCAGTAAAGGATCTGGCCAATAATAAGATGAATGCTTGCAGATTTACTTATTTCCAGCTTGCCTGAAAGTTCTTACTAAAGCCATGCCCTTTTTACACATAGCTTCTTGCTTATTAACCACTGTTTCTAATTAAACTTTGACAGAGTTCTGATATTTATGACATCAACAACCATGACATCAGGTTTTGTGACAAAATATTGTATGAGAAAAAATGTTGGGGGCTTCCAGGATGATTTAAAGACAGACAGAAAGTTCTATGTGTGGGGAAAGAAAGAGTAAAGGGGGCTATGGTGGGGAATAATGAGAAATTGTTAGTGAATTGAAGCCATGCAATTGATAGAAGATTTTGATAAACAGAGTTGTCGTTTGTTAATATGACATGTAATAGAAGAGTCACTGCAGTTCTCCAACACAGAAGTGAAATACAGAAGAGTGTGAGGGAAAGTAATTTAGAAACTACCCAAGTTTCTCTATCTACTACATTAACACCCACTCAGGAAGGAGTGGTTCAGAACTGTCAGGGCTGATACTGTCACTCAGAACACTCACTCCCAAATCCTTTCTGTGTCTTCTCTGTCTCACACTCTGGGAAGCATGTCCACTACACAAAGCTCCCTTAGGAACATCCACACCACAGAGGAAACCCACTTAGAGACAAAGCAGGAATGATACTTAGGTACACCTGAATTTTGCATCTATGCTGCAATCCTGAAATAACTTTTTCTGCTGTGCCCTCCTTTTCACCTCTGACTTTGCAAGATTCAAGAGCATCTCAAGCAATCTCAGGAAAAATCTCTTTTCCCCTCCACTCTCTTTTATATGTAACTTATAGCCATTTCTAGTAAGAGTGAACGGATGGTAAACTCTACTGAATGATTTATTGCAGCTTTGGCCTTGCCTCTCCCATATCTCAGCTGTCCTTTCTTTCTTTCTGTCTCATTCTACCTGTTAGGTATATTCCCAGAATTTTTCCATTAACGCTATTAAGAATAAGTAAATCAATGCTTGGGATTAAAAATGTGACCTTACTTCAGTAAACCCACTTAGTGTTTCTGATTCTCATTTTATTCATTATGTGGGTTTTAGATAAGATATTATAACAGTCTTTTAGACTCTAAAATTCAATGATTTCTAGATATAAAAAGTTAAATATTATTTAGTAATAATACATAACCAGGATTGAGTTCCATTTAAGACTCAGAACTCTTTGTGAGTTGTACCACTAATGGCAGTTCCTGGGCTTCTTTCCAGGGGATTTTGAATTTTCTCAAGATAGCCCTTCTTCCTGTAGTCTCCTCATTGAACATCCTTGAATCTGAAAGCAGGGCACTCTTCCAAACTTCCATACTCTGTGCAGGTTATATCACAATTGATCTACACATATTGTAGAAATTTTTTTTCCTGTGTTTTGGTGACGCAGTGGGCAAGAGGTCTCTGTCTGTGTATTATGGATAGTATTTGTCCTAGGCGTCAATTCATTAATTTCCTTGATGGGTAGTGATGCAGTCTCCTTTGGCAAGAGCTATTATGAATATCAAAATTGGTTCAGCCAAAAAACACTGTGAAAAAGCTTCACTGGGAGCTCCACATATAAAACAACCTCACATATTAGACAAACCTACAGCTTCCTGAAAATCCTTTATCTATAGAGCAAAAGACAAGATCATTTGTCCAGGGGAGAAGGGAAGGGGGACTGGGGTTTGAAAAGATAAGAGCTGCTATGAGAGTATGATAAAGAGTTGAACAGGGAATATTAAAAGAATTTTCATGAAGCATTAAGGACTTAGTTGCAATTAATGAATTTATAGTACTAGGCATCTTTGTGTGAATTTAGCATTATCCAGCAATATGTGAGTAGAAAGGAAGAAGGTGGTAGTGATAGTAACCTAGTAATGGGATATAGGACAAAGCAGCAAGGTATTCAAAGATAATAGACGGTGTCCTTTTGAACTATTTAACTATAGGGTTAAGACTTTGAAGTAGGAAAGTGATGTCAGAGTAGGGGCTACAGATCACAGAAAAGATAATGAGAAAATTTAGAATAAGCTTAGGAGGAACTAAGAATAAGGAGCGATAGAAGAATAAAAGACTAGGATGACAGAAAGGAATATAGCTACAAATAGTTAAATAATATGTCAGAAATTATGGTAGAAGAAGGTAATATTAATGGTGCTGGTAAGATCATATGTATTCATCTGCATTAAGAAGATAGAAGAAAGGTATGTGTTCTGGGAATGGAAAAGTTTATTGAATTAGGAGACCAGAATATTTAAGGAGACAACACAGTTTTATTGGTATCTCTAAATATGAGAGTATGAAAAGGAAAATTGGAAGCTAGGTATTGTACTCCTTCATAAAGATGAACGCCTTTGAGTAGGTGATTATAATAAGGATTTGGATAGGATGATAATAAATGGATTGATTAAAACTCAAAGGAAAAGAGATAAATGAGAAATGGAAATATAAAAAAATCCTGGAAATAGCAGTAAGGATCAAGAATTATCTTTATTCCTCCTTTTTACCTAGAATGTCAAAGGGCAAGAGAGAAAACCCAGTACTGGAAAGAATAGTCACGAATTCATCATCTTTGGCACTTCACAACCATATTCAAGCCATATTGCCAGCATTCCAGACTCTTTTTCTTCCTCTTCCTATGGGATCTTAAATTCCTTATCTTGGGACTCCATGTTTTGATTAGTGAACTTTTGTCTTTTATTGTCTGGTCCCAAGGCCACTATAACACATCCTGGATATCTTCAAGTTATATAGTCAGAACTCCAGATTCCTCTTCTTCCCCCTGGAACTAGAACTTGGATTTTCCTTTTTCATACCACCCCAACATTGCTTTTTAAATCTAGCTCCTCTAGGTGAATTATCCCTATTAGAATATGCTCTTGTAATGATGATCAATTCTGAAAGACTTTGCTACTCTGATCAAAACAATGATCTAAGAAAATACCATCTCTAGAGGTGCCTGGTGAATTCTGAATGAAAATGAAGTATAACTTTCTCACTCTAGATTCTTTCTTTTCTTTCTGTTCCATGGGATTTTAGATTCCTTATGCTGGGACTCCATGTTTTGATTGGTTAGCTTTTGTCTTATATTGTCTGGTCCCAAGGCAACTATAACACATCCAGACTCCTTCGCTTCTTCTTTCCCTTGGTACTAAAACTTGGACTTTCCTTCTTCCTTCCACCCTAACATTGCTTTCTAAGTCTAGTTCCCCTAGGTGGGTTATTATCCCAATTAGAATATATGCTCTTGGAATGATAGTCAACTGTGAAAGACTTTGCTATCAATACAATGACCTAAGAAAATACCATCTCTAGAAGTAACTGATGAACTCTGAAAGAAAACTGAAATATAACTTTCTCACTTTTGTTGTTGTTGCAGTTGTTTTTGGTGATGCAGTTGCTATGGGAATGTTTTGCATGATTTCACATGTATAATTGATATCATATTGTTTGCTTTCTCGGTGGTTGGAAATCAGGTGGGAAGGAGAGAGAGAATTTACAACTTGATTTTAAAAGAAACACATGTTAAAAATAAATAATATTTTTAAAAATAATATATGCTCTTGAGGGCAGGGACTGTCTTGCTTTCATGTATCTATATCTTCACCACTTGGGACAATGCCTGACTCTTCTCAACTATTTAAGTGCATTTTCTATTCATTTGTTTATTCTGGAAGAGTAAGAATTCCATGAGTGGGAAAAAAATAGAAAGAATGTAAAAGAGGTCTAGGCTGATAAAAGTTTATTACCAAAGGACAGTGTTACATAAGCACTGAGGGATAAGGAAAAGAGAGAGAAAGAGAAAAAAGGAAGGAATGAAAAAAGGAAGAAAGACATCGAGGCATTTTTTTTAAACCATGAAGAGAAGGGGACAGAAGGCAAACCAAAAAGAAAAATAAACTGAACAGTTTTGAAAGCTACAGGTTCTTTCTATCTATCTATCTAAAAGAGAAGCAAGTTATGCATACAAAGACCTAAAATTTCATGTATAATTCTATTTTGGAGTTTACTATATATAAGGAAGTACTCATTTTGTGTTTGAGAATTTGTCAAGTTCAGAATAAAACTTTTAAAAATATATATTTTCAAAAAGAGGATGTTCTAGCAGACTAATAGATAAGTAAATATCTCATATTATATCAACAGGGAAAATGGGGAGTCAGGTCAGGTTTCTGGTTTGACTAAAGGTTTCTGAGGCTCTTATTCTAAGCTAGGTCCTGCTCATGAGAGACTGAGATCTATGGTCCTAAGTAAGTTTCTAGCACTATGAGACCTGGTATTTGGTCAATTAGTGATTACTGAAGGCTGAGGCACTGGTGGTTTCTTCAGCCATCTCGGTGAAGTAGGGCAGAATAGGTAGTGTCTCTACATGTGGCAGTAAGGAGGTTTCCAAAATCTATCCCAGCAAGGGCTGCAACTGTTGTGGTGACAGTAAAGTGTTGATATAACTTACTAGCATTTCTAAAATGAGGAGGCCCCATTCTTTAGACTTAGAGTCCCTCTTTTATAGGAAAAGAGATGGAAAAGGGAGTGGAATCTGCTAGACTAGACTTGGATTATAGTGGAGGACCTTATCTTCCTGGGTGCTTAACGATATAAACTATAAAAATAATTGTGCTTTGTCATTTACACTAAAGCTATAGCTAAACTCAAAATCAAATCAAATGATTGTCAGAATTAATAGCTCTTAGGGATCATTGATCAAACTGAAATGAATGTTAAATCAGAATAGGTCATTACTAAGTATATTAAGTAAACTGGGGGTTAGAAAAGGTAGGAGCAGGTAAATAAGTTAAAAAAGAATTAAAACCAGGTGGTAAATACTTGAGCACAATTAGACATTAAATGAGAATGTTGTCAATATACTAGGGGCAGATCTGGTAAATATGCTTCTGTATTTCCTATGATACCCCCTGTAAGGGGAATCCCAGATATTCTATCTCAGGTATAGTATAATTTAGGGGCTCTGATTTAAGCAAAACCACATTGTTTATGAGCTCTTACTAATGTTTGTATTTTCTTAGTCAATCAAGAAATATTTATTTAAGCAACTTCTATGTTCGGGGCACTGTGAGAAACACTAGGTTTACAAATAGAAATACAAATACAGCCCCTGCCCTAAAGGAGCTTACAATCTAAGGAGCAATGACAACACACAAAAGAAAACTGATAAGTGTGTGGAGGGGTAGGAGTGGAAGGAGTGAAGAAGAATGACATTAGTCAGCCAGAAAACATAATTAGTAAAATATAATTTTTAGGCATATGTATTTATACAATTATCTTGCTGCAAGAAGAAAAATCAGATCAAAAAGAAAAAAAATTGAGAAGAAAAATAAAATTCAAGCAAACAAAAAAAGAAGTGAAAATTCTATGTTGTGATCCACATTCAGTTCCCACAGTCCTCTCTCTGGATGTAGATGGCTCAGATCATCACAAGATCCTTAGAACTGGTCTGAATCATCCCATTGTTGAGAAGATTCACGTTCATCAGGATTGATAGTTGTATAATCTTGCCGTTGCTGTGTATCTCCTGGCTCTGCTCACTTCGCTCCCCTTTTTGAAAATATTATTAAAAATAATTCATGAGTTGTGTAAATTTTGGGAACATGTGTGATCAGGGCACACTGTAGAACAGCAACACATGCCAATAGCCTTAGGACAATCCATGGCTTTTGGAGATTCATCATGCTGCTCTCTCCAGTGGGGTCATTACTCTCTTGGTCCCTCTGCCTCATGATGATTGCTGGTGTCTCTAAGCACATTAGTCCCTGCTGAACATTTCCCCTAGGGTCTTAGGTGGCTTCATTGTGGCACATATTTTTAGGTGTAGTCTTTCTACTACCAGTTGCAGAATCTCAGCCTGCTAGCTCGTTTCTAGGCTGAACTAATACAGTGGGTAGGATCTCTTTCTTCAAGGGAAGGCTGATAGGCCTTTAGTCAGAGCAACTACAGCCAGCTAAAGAAAACCAGACAGCTTGCCCACAGGCTCAAATTAAGTCTTCCTCCACCCCCACCCCATAATTCAACCTCCACATCTGAGTTAAGATCACAGCATGGTTACTTACAGATAGGTATCCAGCTTAAAGTTTGATATCCCCAAGATACTCTCTGATTGAATTCAAACAATCAAAAGGTAAATTGTTTTCCATTCACCTAAAAGGCTTCTCTGCCTTTATGCATATGTATCAGTAGCATAGTAAAATCTCATATTTTATGCTATATTTTGGCCAGTGAAAAACTCAGTGTCTCCCTACATTTGCAAGAAGATTCTTCAGTTTTATCTAGCAAATCTTAATGTTATTGGGCCCAATAAAGCACAAATGAATAACATGTTCCCTGCCCACAAGAAGGTCACAATCTATCTGTGTTTCAGCAATACAATCCTTGTGTTGTTTCCTTGTTGGCAGATGCATTGGATACCAGCAATTCGTAATAAAATCTTCTCATTGGCCATGAGCCAGATGCTGAGAATCCAGGAAGAAAGGGCTGGCTCTAGACACAAGCTGACTCTCAGTGACCCTCACATCTCTTTTCAATGCCCTTTCCAGCCAATCAATCAGTGCCTCAGGGAATATCTATTATGAAACATCTAATATGAGAAAAATAGTATCATGTCAGAGATAGAAGCCAGTTAAAACTTGGGTTCAGGTTAACCTTTAATATATACCAGCTAAGTGACTGGGCAGATTACCTCTCAGTTCTTGAGACAATTGTCTAATTTGTAGAGAAGGTGCTGTTGTGAATGAGTGAGTTTACTCATCCATGAGTGAGTTTTCTATGACAATGAAACCACAGGTTCCGTGCCTAACCTTAAGACTGACTTTATGCTGGGCATTGCAGGACATATAAGGATGAATAAGGAAATTCTCCTGCCCTCAAAGAACTTACCACCTGATTGGGGCAGCTGCATATCCTACAATAAATTGTATAAAACAGATTCTAATTAATTACTCAATTATGTGGGAAATGCTATAAGTACTTTACCAAAGAGGGAATCAACATAGAATGATAAGATTTGAATAGAAAGAAGGGAAAGAAGAGCACTTCATAGGATAAGAACAACATGAATAAAGAAAGACAGAGTAGACATAGCATTTTGTGAGAGTCTGAGGAGGTTGACTAGAAGGAAAGAAATATGTTGTGGAGTTGTAAGATAAAATATTATGTTGGAAAGTCTTGAAAGGCTAGTGGAGGAATTTAAATTTGGCTGCATTAAGGGAAAGTTAACATGGTGAAAGGATGCAGAATGGGTGAAGGGTAAAGGGTCTCTCTGACTTTCTGTGTTTTCTTTCTTTTATCTATGTCATACACTTCTCAATTCTTTCACACTGCCTTATCTCACCTTTAAAGTCTCACCCTCATATAGGAGAATACCACTTCTTGGTATCTAACATATTTGACTGCTCTGTGTCCCTAGTTATATTCTCCAGAACAGAGAATTCAATTTCTCTCCTGACTTTGTTTACACCAAACCAAGAGGAATGATGGATATATTCCTTATCCCTTGCTGCCACTTCCATACCTTTCCTCAAATATTGTCACTCATCAGCCTTTTCAAATTCACTCTCTCCAAATATAATTACAGAATGACAGAGTTTGCTAGCTATGAAGAATCTCTGAGATCATCTGGTCTGATCTGTGCAAGAAAGTCATCAACATTATAACAAGGCCCAACGAGTAATAAATATGTCTGCTGCTTGAAGACCTCCAAGGGAATTTATTCTTCTTTTGGACCACTCTAATCTTTAGAGTTTTTAATTTTTAAATTATCCTTTCAGAAACTTCTACCCATTGAGGTCAAACAGAGCATGTCTCATCCCTCCCCCAAAGGACAAATGTAAATTGTCTCATCTTTACTGAACCTTCATTGCTGCACTATAGAATCCTTTTATTCTTCCCTGATTGTCTCTTTATCAAACTCTACAATATCAGTTCTTAACTTTTTCTTCTCTTTTCAATATCACCATGCTTTCAACAAAGCACTTTGTCACCTTTACAGAAAAAAACTGTAATTCATTATAAGCTCTCTTCTCCTCAATCTACTGATTCCTATACTCTCCACATCATCCTCTATTTTCTTCTCCTTTGTTTCAGTCTTAAAGGAAGAGGTGATCCTTCTCTTGGCCAAAGCCAAATCCTTCCCCATTTTGTCTAATAGTTTTCCTCTCTGATCATTTTTTTTTGTATTTGATTTATCTACTTAATATTTCCCCCAGTTACATTTAAAACAATTTTTTGCATTTGTTTTTAATTTTTTTGAGTTCTAGGTCTTCTCTCTTATCTCCACTCACAATTAAGAAACCACATGAGAAATTATACAAAACATTTCCATAAAAGTCATATTGTAAAAGAAATCTCCCACCCTAATGAAAATAAAAACTGTCAAGAAAAATGAAATTAAAAAACAGAGAGAGATAGAGGGAAAAAGAGAATATTTCAATCTGTATTCAGACATAATCAGTTCCTTCTCTGGGTATGGATAGGATTTTTTATCATAAATTCTTCAGAGTAGTCATAGATCATTATAATGCTGCGAATATTAGTGTCTTTCACAGCTGGTCATCCCAGAACATTGTTTCTACTTTGTATACAATACATTTCACTTTGCTTGAGTTCATGGACAATTTTTCAGGTTGTTGCTGGCTTTTTTTTTTCTGAGAGCATCCTGTTCATTATTTCACCTAGAACAATAATATTTCATGCTGATGATGTTTGTAATTTCAATCACTTCCTTCCCTGATGTCCAGAAATAATCTTTTTTTTTAAAGACCATCCTTTGACACTGTCATTTCCTTTAGTAGTAATCACTTTATATCTATTCCTTTGACAGCCAAACATATAGAAACTCTAATTCCCTCCACTTCCTCTAATTTCTCAATCCCTTAGAATCCAGGTTTTGACTGTACCATTTGATGAAATCCATTTACTTTAAGGTAACTAATAGTTCTTTAATTGCTAAATTCAATAATAGCCTTTTCTCATTTCTCACTGGACTTCTGCACACTGTGACAACATTCATTATCTCTTCTTCCTGGATACTGTCTCTCTCTTCCTCCCACAAGACTTTCCTTCTTCAGTCTTTGTTCTAGGCAAAGATCTCAATCTGTCCTCCATTTCTAAGCTTTTGCCCTGGTCATCTCTGTTCCCTGTATCACTTTCCCTTAGCATCTCTAGCTTCTCTTAACATCATCTTAAAACCCTTCATTTCCTTCAAGACTGTGCTTGGGTGTGACTTTCACTACAAAACCTGATTTTCTCAGCTGAAAATATAGTCTACCTCCTTTATATTTTCTTACAGCACTTTTTCTCGATCTCTCCTTTGCCCCTATCACTCTCTATTTTGTATCCTGCCCATTCATATAGGTGTCATCTTTCCTCTTAGATTATAAAATAATTGAGGACTGAAAGTGAATTTTAAAATCTGTATTCCCAGAACCTATTCTTGTACCAAACTTTAAATCATTAGTTAATAAATGATGATTAAAAAAATCGAACTGGATAGTATGCATTAGAGCTTGAGTGAGTTGCCACCAACTCAGGGACAGGGAATCTATCTCTGGAGCTGAGTAGGTGTAGTGTGGTCTGGGTTTTATGGGGAAGAACTATTCTAATTCTATTTTTGTCCCTTTTACCTCATACCCTAGGAAGAGGGCAGAATTGAATTTGAATATTTATAAACACAGCCCTCTAAAAAGGTATTTTCATAGTAGGTGAATTATGTCTTTTAAATAACAGATTTATTCTGGTTCTTGTTACTTTCAATGTGTTTGATTGTTATAATCTCTAATTTAACAGGGCCTATCTCTGGACTGGTTTCTGAGGAAATGCAGAATTATGACAACAGGTCCAGGAATACCAAAGTATCTCATAAAGTGACTTTGTGTCATATATAAGTAAGCACAACTCTTCAGACTGAATAAAGATGCCTCAAAAGTATAAGAATATAGTACTATTATTAAAATATATGTTGGTAATATTGCTTTAACTAAAATACAAATTCTTTTAAAAGCATTTTTTGGATTCAGGATAGCTTTTTGCCATCATTGACTTTTTCAATCAAGTAATATCTATAGTACAGAGAGAAGATATTTCATCATGATGATTACTAATTATGTGAAAGAGATCTACATTTTTTTAGAAAGGATTCCTCATACTGCAATAGTTTCAGAATAGTCATAGCTGATTTTTATGTTATACCTTAATAGTTACAAAGAACTTTTGCATTGTTATCTCATTTGATTCTGACAACTTGGTAAAATAGGTACTAGATTTGCTACTTTGTATTTTTATTCTCATTTTAGAGAAAAGGTAGCTGAGTCTCAGTGATGATAATAGTGGATAAACTCAAATCAAGGTCTAACCTCAATCCAGTCCCAGTAATAATTTTTTTCTCTTAATTAAAAAACTCTTATTAATTTCTGTTGTTTATATATCTCATCCATTTATTCACATATGCCCTCTCTCCCTTTGAAATATCCTTTGTATCTCCCTTTTCCTCCAAAAATAAAACTAACCAATATAGAAACCATTCTGATAACATTATGCCACATTCTACACCAGTAATTCTCCACCTTTCTAGAGAGAAGAGGAAAACATATTTCATCTGTCCTTCAGGACTCTAGCATACTTACCCATACATCATATTGCTAATTAATTATTTACTCTAGATATTTCTCCTAAGAAATCTGGTGCAATTTTATTTATTTACTTATTTTTGAGAAAGGAAATACTTTTCTTTATTTCGATTTTGCTTTTTTAAAAATAAATGAATATCTATAGTAACAAGAGAATTCCAAGATTTCAGAGTTGGGACTGACTTCAGTGGCCATCTAGTCCAACATATAATTAAAATAATTTCCACTGCTATCTACTTGATAAGCTAGAAAGTGATCATCCATTCCTGAGGGGGGATGCCTATTCCATTTTTGAATAGCTTTAAATATTAATTAGTTCTTCCCTATATAGAGTTTAAATTTGCCTTTTTGCAACTTCTACTTATTTCTCCTAGTTCTATCCCGGTGTACAAGTCAACTGACCTATGCAAACCTCAGTTTCCTCACCTGTCAAATGGGGATAATATCAAGCTCCCAGGGTTTTTATGAGGATAAAATGAGATATTATTTGTAAAGCACTTTACAAATCTTAGAATCCCATATACATGTTAGCTTTATTATTATGAATAATCATCCCTTTTTTATCTGGAAAATTTTCAAATACTTTAAGACATTCTCTATTAGTCTTTACTTCTCTAAGATAGACACTTCAATTTTTTAACTGATCCTCATATGGAATGCACTCAAAGGCCCTTCTCTATGCTGGTGGCCTCTTCTGGACCCTCTTTAGTTTATCAATGTCTTTTCAAATAGAGGAATGTGATATGTGATGTTCATTAATATTATTTTCAATATAAACCACACAAAGTTCAGTATCAATTTGATTAATTTGGTCCCTGATATCTTAAGAAATACAAACAGGAAAAGAATTTTGCATGATTAACGCTGAACTCCTTGTAAATGTCAGAAGATAATGTAGTGTAGTAGATAGTGTCCTGGAACTAGAGTTAGAAGGCTTTGATTTGAATTTCTGTCATGTAACTTAATTGTCTGATCTTAACTGAGTCTCTTCACCTCTGTCTTTGTTAATTTTCTCATCTGTAAAATGGGGGGGTCCCTTTCATTTCTAGAGCTATGATTCTTTGTCCCTTCTTTTTTTTATGAATGTAGTATTCATTTCTTTCCTGTGCTTGTGTTTTATCTATCTATCTATTATTTATTAGGTAATTGGGGTTAAGTGATTTGCCCAGGGTCACATAGAAAGTGTTAAGTGTCTGAGGCCAGATTTGAACACAGGTCCTTCTGACTTCAGGATTGATGCACTGTACCAACTAGCTGTCCCTTTGTGTTTGCATTTTACAAGCATATCTAATTCATTTTTGTTGCTGTTCAGTCGTTTTCAATTATGTCTGACTTTTTGTGACTCCATTTGGAGTTTTCTTGACAAAGATACTGGAAAGGTTTGCCATTTCCTTGTCCAGCTCATATTACAGATGAGAAAACTGAGACAAACAGGAATAAATAACTTGCTTTACTAGAATCATATAGCTAGTAAGCCAAATCTGAACTCGGTAAGATGAATTTTCCTGATTCCAGGACTGAAATCCTTTCCACTAAGCTGCCCCATTCATACTGCATATAAATCTCACAAGGCTGGAACTGTCAGTGTCTATATTCCATATATCACCCAGCATATTTGTCTGACTGAATGCATGAGAAACCATAATATTAAGGTAGCCATGCTCAGGCTTTCAAAAACAGAGCCAATCACCAAGAAGAAATTTAACAGAAGCAGAGGGATTGAAGGGACCTTGAGATGATATCTAGTCCATATCCTTGCCTCCAGCCAGGTCTACTCTTACATCATCCTAGCTTCACACTGGTAGCATCTGTCCTATTTTTTTTTAAAGACCACAGGGGAGAATTCTGCAATTTCCCTTGGTAGCACTTTCCATTGTTTAACAATCTTCTCTGCCCCTGACCTAGAACATGGGAGCTGTACATAGTACAGGCTTTGACTAATAATGGTCTGTTACAATTTGGAACTCACTGCTAGAAGGTCTGCTCTGAAATGCATCCTTCTCCAGATCTGTGGGACCCTTAATCAAGGGGGTGATTCTTTGTTGTCTCTTTCTGAGGAGTAAAATAAATCAGCTTAGAGGAAGAGCACTGATAGTGACATGGTATACATCCAGTTTTCTGAAGGTATTCTAGTCACCTCAAATGCCCTTTGGAAAAAAAGCGACAGCCTCCAAGATGATTTATATCCTTTTAACTAAATGAAAACATTTTCCTTCATGGCAACTAAAAACAATTCTGATAAATAATTCAAATTAAGAGTAAATTTAAGATTGGTGGAATAAACATAAGGAAGAATATATAAGCTCTTTTAGATGGTTTTCCTTCATCTTTGTATTTCCAGTGGCTAGTCCAGTCCCTGGCCCCTAGTAAATGTTTAATAAATGCTTGTGAATTGAATGAATCGTGGAAAAATAATCATATGACAAAAGAAAACGTGGGATATAACATAAAATATGCTGGAAATAAGAATTGTACAGTTACAAAATGAGTCACCCTTGCAGTAAAGTGCAGGAGTTTGCAAATATTCCAGGGTATAACTTGACATTTCCAATAAAGTCCAATCTGGCAGCCGGCCAACATGAGGCTGCTTATTTAGAAAAATTCAAAGAGATAAAATATGAAAATGGTATGTGTGTATGTGTTTGTGTGTGTGTGTGTAAATATACACACAAACGTATATAAAGGATCATGCTGTTTACATTTTACCAGGAAAGTGACCTAATCCTTTAATTCCCCATGTTTCCCCACTCAAATCAGACTAAAAGGGTATTAGTATTCTTTGCTACAATGTTCTACGAAGAGGTGGGGAGAAAGTCTCTTTGTGATAGAAAGAATAGGAAAAAACCAAAGTAATCTTTTATATTAGCAAAGATTTATATTCAAATATTTTTGAAGTTGGGCAACATAATTTTTAAAAGATTTCCTTTTTATTCTGTGAATTTGACAAACAACAACAAAGACTATTTTTCTATACAATGATCCCAAAAAAAGAGGACCATGTATGAAACCATGAATATTCATTACATAAAGCTTAGAGTTATATTTTTTTATATTTCAAATTTAATGGATATTTTGAACAGATACTATTCTGCTTGTTACCGTCTCCTTCGGAACTTACTGCTCTATTTTGTGGATTTAAAAAATGTTTCATTGAACCTCTTCCTGTTTTCTTGTTGTTGTTATTTTTCTTGTTCTTTTCTTGTTTTTGTTGTTCTTGTTCCTGTTCTTATGCTTTTTCTTGTCTTATTCTCCGTTATCATTGTCATCACATCTTTAAACTCCTGTATTCCCCCAATTCTCCTTTGCAGTAAGGATGGACTAGGGAAGAAGACAGATATCAGTTATTAAAGTACCCCAGGTTATAATAATAGTCTAGGCAAGAAATAATATGTTGAGTAGAGTATGAGTAGAGAGAAGGGAAGAGACACGAGAGATATTGTCATGATAGAAATGATAATGCTTGGCAACTAATTGTAGGGGAGAGATATGAAAGAGAGAAAATAGTTGAAGAGGATCCTAATGTTTCTTTATTTCTTCCCTTTTATCTTATTTTTTATTCTGAGAGAAATGAAGTTGAAGTTGTGAATGTCTGTTGTGTAAAACTTGCTTTTTTTCTAAGGATATAATAAATTCAACAAACAACTTTCAAAACTGTCCTTTTTTGTGTTTCATTCTGGCCTTTTTAAAATTCTCCTCCTCATTTCAATCAATCAATTGAAAAATATTTATTAAGCAACTATTATGTGCCTGGCACTATGGCAAGTGCTGAGGATATAAAGAGGCAAAAGATAATCCTTGTCCTTAAGGAGCTTACAGTCTAATGAGGAGATAACATGCAAACTGAATACAATACTCTATGTTTGAAAAGGCATCCTGTCCCTAGATTCTTTCTACTTCAAAGCTACCTCCTAACTTTTGTGTGTTTTTTTTTAAATTTGCCTCCTAACTTAAACTGGAAAAATTAAAATGTAATTTTCTGTGAAAAATATTCAGTCAAGCAAAATGAAGTTGCATATAAGTCTTGGCCAAACAGGCATATCTCATTTTCATTTTGACTCTATCTCCTCTCTGTCAGGAGGTGGGCAGAACTTTGATACAATGATCTGGAATCATTGTTGCTCCTGATATTTTAAACCCAAAGAATTGAGAGGATGATATAGCATTAAATAAAGACAGACTAAGAGAGACACATACACACACAGAAACAAAGTAAGGAGGGGATAAATTTAGGAAGGGAAAAAAGGTAAAACAGGTGAATGACAAGGAAACTAAGAAAGGAAAGAATTTGGGAACGTTCATCAATTGGATTATGACTTACAAGTTATGATTTATGATTGTTAATGGAATACTATTGTGCTATAGAAAATAATGAACTTAATGATCTTAGATAAACATGGATAGAACTGCACAAAATAATGAAGAGTGAAATGAACAGAACCAAGAGAATATTGTATATAATAATAGCAATATTGTTTTAAGAACAACTGAGAACTAATTCATTTTGGCTATTATAAATACCCAGATTAACTACAAAGGATCTGAGAAGGAAGATGATATCTCATCCAGAAAAATATAAATAATAGAGAAATGGATAGAATGATTTTACATGTTTACACAAATTTATGTTTATTGGTAGCCATAGGGGAGGGAAGAAAAAAAAAGGAAAGTTACATGATAAATTTATTATATATTTAAAATTGGATATAATTTGTAATTTCATGCACATTTGTCTTTTTTCATTTTATTATATTATGGAAATTCTTGTTTAATTATTTGCATTGAGAATAAAATAAACTAAAAAAAAAAAAGAAAAACTCAATAATGTAAGGTATTGAACAAAGTGTCAAGGAGGAGGAAGATAGAGAAAAAGCTATTTGTTTTATCACTGGTAGCTTTTGAAAGAACCATTTCAATTGAGTGGGGACAATGGAAGCTAAATTGCAAGGAATTCAAGGTTGGTGAGAGAGTAGAGGCAGTGATGACAGAAGAGATTACTCATTTTAGGTGTTTTGAGGTGAGGAAAGGAGAAATAGCACCTTCCCTAAGGGAAAATCATGTTTGTGGTTATAAAAGAGAAAGGTAGAGGGAGACAGTCCTCAGCATTTAACACCATGCTTCTAAAGTCTTCCTTACATTATTTCCTATTTATACCATATATGGTTTGTTTGTCTATTTGTATTTGTTTGTTGTCTCCCTACTATATTGTGAGCTCCTTGAAGAGATGGGCTATCTTTTGCTTCTTTTTGTATCTATAGTGCTTAGCACAATGCTTGGTACATAGGAGATGATTAATAAAATGCTTATTCATTGATAGGAAGGGATAAATAAATGCTAATTGATCAATTAAGAAAGAATTATTGCAAAGTAATGTCCATAAGGAGACAAAAGGGCACTATGAACAAAAATGAAGTAGTTTATTTTGACAAGGAGAAAGTGGGTGGTGACCCTGAGAGCTTTTGAAAACTAGAGGGAAGATTGAGAGAAGTAGTCTTGGATGGTCTCATTATAGTTAGTAATGTAGGATACTAAAGGGAGTCTTAAGAAGAGTACAAAAGGTATTAAATAGCATCTGTGAGTAATAACATGTAAAAAAATAAAAACCAGTTAATCTGATTAGTGAGGTATGGCATAGAATACAGATTCTTTAAAAAAATTTCATTAAAGTTTTTTATTTTCAAAACATATAGATAATGACACAGACATGGTACTGATACCTAAACCAGGTAGATTGAAAACTGAGAAAGAAAACTATAGACCAATCTCCTTAATGAATATTGATGCTAAAATCTTAAATAAGATATTAGCAAAAAAGACTTCAGAAAATCATCCCCAGGATAATACACTATGACCAAGTGGGATTTATACCAGGAATGCAGGGCTGGTTTAATATTAGGAAAACTATTAGTATAATTGACCATATTAATAATCAAATTAATAAAAACCATATGATCATCTCAATAGATGCAGAAAAAGCATTTGATAAAATCTAACATCCATTCCTACTAAAAACGCTTGAGAGTAGAGGAGTAAATGGACTATTCCTTAGAATAATCAGGAGCATATATTTAAAACCATCAGTAAACATCATATGTAATGGCGATAAACTAGAACCTTTCCCTGTAAGATCAGAGTGAAACAAGGTTGCCCACTATCACCATTACTATTCAATATAGTACTAGAAACACTAGCCTCAGCAATAAGAGCAGAGAAAGAAATTCAAGGAATTAGAGTAGGAAATGAGGAAATCAAACTATCATTCTTTGCAGATGACATGATTGTATACTTAGAGAAACCCAAAGACTCTGCTAAAAAGCTATTAGAAATAATTCAGAACTTTAGCAAAGTTGCAGGATACAAAATAAATCCACATAAATCCTCATCATTTTTATATATTACCAACACAATCCAACAGCAACAGATACAAAGAGAAATTCCATTCCAAATAACTGTCGATAGCATAAAATATTTGGGACATATCTACCAAAGGAAAGTCAGGAATTATATGAGCAAAACTACAAAACACTTGCCACAAAAATAAAGTCAGATTTAAATAATTGGAAAGACATTGAGTGCTCTTGGATAGGCTGAGTGAATATAATTAAGATGAGAGTACTCCCTAAACTAATCTATTTATCAGACTCCCAAGAAACTATTTTAATGACCTAGAAAAAATAACAACAGAATTCATATGGAACAACAAAATGTTGAGAATTTCAAGGGAAGTAATGAAAAAAAAATTAAATGAAGGTGGTCTAGCTGTAATGTACCACATTACAAAGCAGCAGTCACCAAAACCATTTGGTATTAGCTAAGAAATAGACTAGTTGATCAGTGGAATAGGTTAGGTTCACAGGGCAAAATAGTGAATAAAAATAGCAATCTAGTGTTTGACAAACCCAAAGATCCCATCTTTTGGGATAAGAATTCACTATTTGACAAAAACTGCTGGGAAAACTGGAAATTAGTATGGCAGAAACTAGGCATGAGCCCACATTTAACACCACATACTAAGATAAGATCAAAATGGGTCCAAGATTTAGGCATAAAGAATGAAATCATAAATAAATTGGAGGAACATAGTATAGTTTACCTCTCACACTTGTGGAGGAGGAAGGAATTTGTTTCCAAAGGAGAACTAGAGATCATCATTGATCAGAAAATAGAAAACTTTGATTACATCAAATTAAAAAGCTTTTGTACTAACAAAACTAATGCAAACAAGATTAGAAGGGAAGTAACAAATTGGGAAAACATTTTTACAGTTAAAGGTTCTGATAAAGGCCTCATCTCCAAAATATACAGAGAATTGACTCTAATCTATAAGAAATCAAGCCATTCTCCAATTAATAAATGGTCAAAGGATATGAACAGACAATTTTCAGATGATGAAATTAAAACTATTTCCACTCATATGAAAGAGTGTTCCAAATCACCATTGATCAGAGAAATGCAAATTAAGACAACTCTGAGATACCACTACACACCTGTCAGATTGGCTAAGATGACAGGAGCAAATAATGATGAATGTTGGAGGGGATATGGGAAAACTGGGACACTGATGCATTGTTGGTGGAGTTGTGAAAGAATCCAGCCATCCTGGAAAGCAATCTGGAATTATGCCCAAAAAGTTATCAAACTGTGCATACCCTTTGATACAGCAGTGCTACTACTGGGCTTATATCCCAAGAAAGTACTAAAGAAGGGAAAGGGACCTGTATGTGCCAAAATGTTTGTGGCAGCCCTCTTTATAGTGGCTAGAAACTGGAAAATGAATGGATGCCCATCAATTGGAGAATGGTTGGGTAAATTATGGTATATGAAGGTTATGGAATATTATTGTTCTGTAAGAAATGACCAACAGGAGGAATACAGAGAGGCTTGGAGAGACTTACATCAACTGATGCTGAGTGAAACGAGCAGAACTAGATCATTATACACTTCAACAATGATTCTGTATGAGGATGTATGCTGATGGAAGTGGATATCTTTAACATAGAAAGGAGCTAATCCAATTCCAATTGATCAGTAATGGACAGAATCATCTACACCCAGAGAAAGAACACTGGGAAATGAGTGCAAACTGTTAGCATTTTTTTGTTTTTCTCCCCAGATTATTTTTACCTTCCGAATCCAATTCTTCCTTTGCAACAACAACAACAACAAAATTCAGTTCTGCACATATATATTGTACCTAGGATATACTATAACATATTTAATATGCCTGCCATCCTGGGGGGAGGGGTGGAGGGAAGGAGGGGAAAATTCAGAACAGAAGGGAGTATAAAGGATAATGTTGTAAAAAATTACCTCTGCATATGTACTGTCAAAAATGTTATAATTATAAAAGTAATTAAAAAAATAAAAATTAAAAATTTAAAAATTTAAAAAAACATATAGATGCATAGATTTTCTACATTCAGCCTTGCAAATTCTTGTGTTCCAATTTTTTTCCCTCCCTTCTCCCCACCACCTCCCTTAGATGGTAAGTAATCCAATATATGTTAAATGTGCACTTCTTCTATACTTATTTCCACATTTATCATGCTACACAAGAAAAATCAGTCAAAAAGGAAAAAAAAAATGAGAAAGAAAACAAAATGTAAGCAAACAACAACAAAAAAGTGAAATTACTATGTTGTGATCCACATTCAGTTCCCACAATACTTCCTCTGGATAGAGAAGGCTGTCTTCATCACAGGACCACTGAAACTGGCCTGAATCACCTCTCGGTTGAAAAAAGCCACATCCATCAGAATTGATGATCACATAATCTTATGATTGCTGTATACAATGTTCTCTTGGTTCTACTCACTTCATTTTGCTTCAGTTCATGTAAGTCTCTCCAGGCCTTTCTAAAATCATCCTCCTAATCATTTCTTATAGAACAATAATATTACATAGCATTCATGTACCATAATTTATTCAGCCATTCTCCAATTGATGGGCAGCCACTCAGTTTTCAGTTTCTTGCCACTACAAAGAGGGCTGCCGCAAACATTTTTGCACATGTGGGTCTCTTTCCCTCCTTTAAGTTCTTGCTGCATCAAAGGGTATGCACAGTTTGATAGTTCTTTGGACATAGTTCTAAATTATTCTTTAAAATAGTTGGATCAGTTCACAACTCCACCAATAATGTATTCCAGTTTTCCCATATCCCTATTCATCATTATATTTTCCTGTCATCTTAGCCAATCTAAGAGATATGCAGTGGTACCTCAGAGTTGGATTAATTTGCATTTCTTTGATCAATAATGATTTAGAACATTTTTCATATGACTATAAATGGTTTTAATTTCTCAATCTGAAAATTGTTAATATCCTTTGACTGTTTATCAATTGGAGAATGGCTTGAATTCTTATAAATTTGAGTCAATTCTCTTTATATTTTAGAAATGAGGCCTTTATCAGAACCTTTGGATGTAAAATTTCCCCAGTTCATTGCTTTCCTTCTAATCTTATCTGTATTAGTTTTGTTTGTTCAAAAACTTTTTAATTTAATGTAATCAAAATTATCCATTTTTCATTGAATGCAGATTCAAGAAGACCTGATACCCCAGAAATTTCCTAGCTATATAACTGTGGGCAATTTCTCCATCTCATTTTTATCATCTTCAAAATGGAGACAATAATTATGAAGTTATCATGGGGAACAAATGAGATAATGTATGAAAAGCATTTTGCAAAATATATACAATATTATTACCGACACTATCCTCAAGTGCTAAGAGTTTAAGAGTTGCTGTTGCTTGTTGTTGTTGAATAAAGAAATGATGATTGATTTGGAGAGAATCCTCTAATTTAAAAAAGTTCCACATTTTAACATGGACTTCAGCAATTTTCTTTCTTAATGCTCCAAGAAATATGCTTTTGGCCCCTGGCACTGTCATCTCACTTACTCACTTGTTTTCCATTATTTATAAACCTAATATGCAAGTTTTGGTTTTTACAGTGATACAATTCTCTGAGGGACCAACTGATAAAGTGCTTAGTAGATGAAGCATTAGCAAAGGGGTCTGCCATAACTCTACAAACTGTTAGTTCCTCAGCAACAGGAGCTGCAATTTCCCCTGAAATAATCTAGTAGAAGCAGCAGACAAAAGTATCTGTCCTGGGCCTGATGTTGGTCTCTCTCTTGCAAGTCTGAATCATCTGGGATTTAATGTTTTGAAAATTGTCTTTGGCCAAAGACAAACTTTGCTGTAGAGATAATATAATATGCAGGAAGTTTATAAAGAAGGAACATTAATATTTGAGCCACATTCTTTTCCCCCCTCTACCAGAGTAACTTCCATTAAGTAACTTTGGAAATAGGTAGATGAGCACATTAACTATCTCCTGCCACCAAAGTCTCCCTGTTTCATTGCACCAACAATGCACTAAGTAGTGTCTTTTTAGAACTCTGAGCACTGAACTTACCCCAGGGAAATGATTTGGAGAGAATGGAATCCATTATATTTATTGTAGACTAAGATTTGTTGCTGGGATATTAAGAACCAAACAGAATTCACTTAAAGGCCTGCCAAAAGAGCTTAACAATTGTAAGAGAATATTCTGTCAAATGGGCAAAGTGAAGAGGGAACTCTGTAGAATGGGAAAAGCATATTCCAGGCATTCAGAGACCTGAATTCTGGTCCTACATATATCACCAACTTGGACCTTATCAGTAAAATCAAGGGATTAAACTAAAAAATCTCAAAGGACTCTCTAAGGAATTTTGAAATTCCTAAAACTTTGATTCTAAAAGAAGTTTTAGATATGATGCTGGCCAGAACATTGACTGGTCTGAAGTCACGAAGATCTGAATTCAAATCTGATCTCAGATACTTACTAGCTGTATGACTCTAGGCAAGTCATTTTACCTCTATTTGCCCCAGTTTCTCTTTTGTAAAATAAAAATGGTAATGATAGCATTTCCCTATCAGGGTTGTTATAAGAATTAAAAAAAATAATTGTAAAAAACATTTAGAACAGTGCCTTGCACATAGAATGTACTTTATAAATGTTTATTTCCTTTCCTTCCCTTGTCCAATACTCAGGACAGAACTTATGTCTCTTTGTGTCTTTAAAAAGACTTTTGTCTTTTTTTAAAGCCTTTTAAAAAGACTTTGTGTTTTTAAGGAAGAAAAACTCCATTTTATGTTGTTAGCTTTTTCATCCAGGACAAGGAAAAAAAACAAGTAAAAACAAGTAAAAAAATGATATGGTTATTTCATAATTTGGATAATTGCAACTTATATATGTGGAGAATTTCCCATATAGGGAATAGTCATGAAGTTACAGATCCTTACTGACATACTTCTCTCAAAGTTGACAGGCCAAAAAGAAAAATGGAAATTTGAAATAGTAAATTCTTGATTTTTATTCTAAATTCTTAATTCTGCATGTAAGTCAGGACTCAAACCTGAATCATTTGCATAAAACTCTCATCATGGGAGAATAATGCCTCAACATTGTATGAGGAGGAATGATTTAGGAGCCTGAGAGAAGACAGCTCATCTTCCTTTTTGCTTTAGGTGAGCACATAATCCATTCTGTAATTCTTTCTCTTCAGTAAGAAGTTAGGAGAAAGAAAGAAGACTTCAAAAGACAGAAAAATAGAGGAACTGGCAACTAAACATGTTTCAATATTGTGTCCTTTGAGACTTTGGAAAGTTTTTTCTTGGGTGAAAGTAGGAAAGAAGAAGGCAAACCTTTGTCTGCCCCAGTTTACCCATTTGTAAAATGGGGATAATAATAATAATCCCTACATCCAAGGGTCATCATAAAGATAAAATGAGATAACAACTTAAAACCCTAAGCATGGTATCTGGCACATAGAAAGTGCTGCTATTATTATTGATTCTCTTCTCCAAAGCTCTGAAATCAGCTCAACCCTCAAGTAGACACACACGACTTTCAGGAAACATTCTCTAGCATTGAGGAGAGGTATATGCAAATCTACCAGTTTCAAACCTTAGGTTACATATAAATTCTATAAACAAAAAATATACAGCCTCATTAAAGCATCATACAAGTTAAAATCCTTACTTTCATAACAAACACAAATTAAATAGCTTTCAAAAATCACAACAAAATGCCAGAAGAGATAAAATGACAGTTGAAAAATAAAAGAAAAATAATATCTCCTCTGTTTCATGGATATACTCCACAAAATGGGGGCTAGGAAAATTCCTATGATTCCAGATCATGAAGGCAGAATTTTGAAGGATATCCTGTATACTATTGTTTTTTCTTTCACCTATAAAAGTACAAAGATATCAGGTTGCCCTTTAGGCCACCAGACAAATAAACATTTTCTTGGCAAAATAATTAAATGCTCTCAAAAAGGAATATAGAAAGTATATAAGATGCTGTAGTGACCTCTCCAGAGAGAGAACTATGGAGACTGAATTTGTAGTATAGTGTAGTATAGAAAGCATAGTATTTTCACCTTTTTGTTTGTTTTCTTTCTCATAGTTTTTTTTTCCTTTTTGGTCTGATTTTTCTTTCACAACATGATTTATATGGGGATATGTTTTTAAAAATTGCAATAAAATAATTACTATCTTTGAATACATGAAACATGAGTACATGAATACAGAATGTCAGAACTCTTCTTCATTCTAAGAGGGTTAATTAAGTAAAGCAAAAAATTGGGCTTATGCAGCTTGTTGAGAGATCTCTATTGGGTAGAAGGAAACTGTTCCAAGGAGTGGTTATAAAACAATGAAATGGTTACCATATTTTCTGAAGGTCTTTTAAAAATAGGGTGGA
This sequence comes from Sminthopsis crassicaudata, assembly GCF_048593235.1. Lineage (NCBI taxonomy): Eukaryota > Metazoa > Chordata > Mammalia > Dasyuromorphia > Dasyuridae > Sminthopsis > Sminthopsis crassicaudata. The sequence goes on along the minus strand of NC_133617.1, from coordinate 408,663,031 downwards.
TGTATGCATTTATTCATTCATTTAGCAAGTCCTTACCGAGTATCTGTGTGCAAAGTGCAGCGCTGGGAAATCAATTAAGCTGCCTCTTATCAATCCTTCAGGTTTGAAGGATTCAGGATCATATGATTCTAAGAACCATCAATTCCACAGGCATTTATTAAGCATTTATGTGCCAGGCACTTTGCTAAGTGGTGAGGATATAAAGAAATGAAAATATAAAGTCTCTGAAGCTTACAAAAAAAATTCAGAGAGATGGGAAGGTACCTCTTGTCAAGTTGTTGTTTGAGCTTCATTTTCAAAGAAGACTAATGACATCATGATGAATAACATCTTGACTTGCACTTGATTTAAATGCCATAGAATTGTACCCAGTTGTCAGCCTCACTCCCTCTTAGAGCCATCAAAGCCCAGTGGCAAGACAAAAGTCATCACAACTAGCCTGGGATGCAGGGGATGATCTCAGAGTCTTCAGTGTCTGGCCAAACTCTAACAGTTCCAAAATGTCTTCTTCTATTCATGCTGTCAGTCTTCAAATGCTTGGGGTAAATAATCCCTGAACACCAACAGATTTGAAGCCCTTTGGCTACTCCCAATCTGGTTTGGCCCATCTGCCAAAGCGGTTTACCAGTTTGTCACTGCTGCACATGCTCAAGCTATTTGGAGCCAGAGTTGACAGTGGGACACTAAAGGTGTTCAGGTCTAAGAAAGGTTCCAGCTCTAAAAGAGGGCTCCAAAATGTCTCTTACCAGAGATTCCAGTCCTTCCTGAACATCTCATAAATCCTTTGACAAATAAAATTTAGAAGAAAAAAAAAACTAAGAAAATGAATAAAAAACTTTTTTTTTTCAAAATTAAAAAAGCAAGAAAGGAATATAAAGATATAGTCTTTGAGAAACACTCTCCAATAGAGAATGTAAGCTCCTTAAGGACAAAGGCTTTTTTTTTTCATCTTTGTCCATAGTATCTAGCATTGAATCTTGAACTAGTAGATGCTTATACAAAGGTTTGCTGAACTCAATTAAATTTAGAGAGGGAGTCAATATTGAGCTGCTGTTGCAAATTTTAACCCAAGGTTGTGGAAGCAGTTCTCCTGTTCACTTTAGCAAAGCAACTATTATTCAGAAGCCATAAGACATAATTATGATTTCATTTTCCTTGACTTTCTAGTAACAATAAGAGTTTTTTTTATATAATGCTTTCAAGTTAGCAAAGTTTTACAAGCATTCTTTCACTTGATCCTCCCAACAAACCTATAAAGCAACAACTACAAATAATGTTATTTCTATTTTACAGATAAGGAAATCGAGGCTAGATAATATTAAGTTACTTGGCTGTGAATGCACAGCTGGAAAATGTCAGTCTTTCCTAACCCTAGGTCTTTTCATAATGCTACATTTATCCTCGTGGACAACTTAGATATTTTCTTTTTCTGAAATCTGGCCCAAACATAATAATATCATAAATCCGGGGAGCATGGCCTAGCATATAGAGAATAAACCTTGGTGTCAGAAAGGCCTGGGATTAAGCTCTGCCTCTGACCACTTACTATGTGACCACAACAAAATCACTTAATGTCTCAGGGTTCTCCTAAATCAACAACTCTCTAAGACTACACATTATAGATAAATAACTCTCCATCTTCCTTGGTTGAGGGAGTTTTGATGAAATCACAAATCTGCACCCAGAAAAAATGTAATTTTGGGAGGGCTGAAAAGAAGGCCACTTTAAGTAAATAGAATAGTAATACATGATTATTCTCAAAAATCAGTTCTTCCCTTATTAAGCTTCAAAAGAAGCAACCAAGAAGGTCATCATAGGTCATCTTGTTCAGGCACTTCATTTTATGGATAAAGAACTTGAGCCTATAATAGAAGAGAAAAATGTGACTGGAAAAAGAATGCTGATCAGACTTCTGGGGACTCAGTTGAATCCTTCCAAGTTAATGAGAGATCACATGCAAAAACTGAAATAGTTCTCTTGCTTCTTCCCCATTGTGCTAAACTGGATGTAAATATCTAACAGAAGAGAAAAAGAGATAAAAAACTTAGAGAAAGTGAGGGGAGGGAGGCTAACAAAGAATGAAGAGAAAGAAAACAAAAAAGACATAAGGAGAGAGATTGGGGTATACGTAGAAGGGTAGGGAAATAATTGTGAGGGCATTCTAATGTAGTTTCTACCTTTTCAGAAGAAGCTGAAATGAAATTAAATCTTACCAAAAACAATATTATACTGATATTTTCTTTAGTAATAATAACTAGTATTATTAGTATTAGTCTTTTAACTTTACAAAGAGCTATTGTTAGTCCATTGTTTTCAGTCACATCCAACTCTTCATGACCCCATTTGGGGTTTTCTTGGTTTAGGATGATTTTCCTTTTCCTTCTCCAGCTCATTTTGCAGATGAAGAAACTGAGGCAAACAGGGTTAAGTGCCTTGTCCAGGATCAGACAGCTAATAAGTTTCCAAGGCCAGATTTCAGCTCAGGAGGAGGAGTCACCAGATCTGGGGCTCTGTGCCACCCAAATGCCCTACAAAGGCCTTTACAAATCCATATTCTGTATCTTCACAATAATCCTGCAGAGTAGATTCTATGATTGTCCTTATTTTTCAGAGCAGGACATTGAGGCTGAAAGAAGTTAAATGACTTGCTCAAAACCATAAAAGTAGATTCAAACTGACTTCAAGGACAGTATTCAACCTGAGGCACCTCCTAAGTATCCTCAACACCTGATTCAAATAATTAAAGGGCAGAAGTCAAAATGATAGTTGAGAGATGTCTTACAAAAGAGTAATTTAGTAAGTAAAGCAGTCATCTGGTGAAATTTTAAAAGCTATGTATTTTTATATTTATTTTTAACCCAGGGGTGTAGAAAGCAAGTGATCATCTTATATTCAGTACTGCCCTATATTCAGACTAATGGGTATATACCAGTGTTAATGTCTTAAGTTACTTGAGACTTGATTGAAAATTTCAAAATTAATCACTTAATTTTTTTAATTTCAAAATTTTAGATTCTAAACTTAGCAACTATAACAAAACAAACATTTATATCCATTGAAAATAAATTGATTATATAGAAAACTAAAACTTCAAAATAAATTTCAATTTGATAAACATATATATATATATATATATGTATATATATATATACATATATAATATATAGTCACTTAAGGAAAAAAAAGAGAGTTTCAAATCTTGCTTGCTTCTGTTTCCCCTTTGGATGTTTTGCTTTCATTTTTCCTAGATTTTGTACTTCTTTCAAATGTTTTCTTGATGCTTTTTGTTTCAATATAGCTCTCTAATAAAATATGATCCTTTCCTCCATCAAAGAGTTAAGCAAAAACAACTAGACTAGTTATGACTAATTGTAAATGTCACTAATTTGACATCATCACTGGCCATTACATTTGATCTGTGTTTTGTTGTCACTGATTGCTGTGTTAATTTGTAGTCATTTTTATATAATATTTCATCTATATTAAATATATAATATATACTCCATATATAATATTTCTATATAATTTCTATACTTCTATATAATTTTTTTTTTAAAAATCACTTGATGCCCTTATTTACAACTTTGACCCAATCACTTTTGATCTCTAAGTTGATATTTGACACTGCATTACATAATCACAATTGTTTCAAGTATGTGGATGGTCTTGTTTGTGGTTTGGTCAGCTATTATATTATTCCATCCTTCTTTCTGTACATATACCTAATGGTTCTGGGAAAAGATTACCAAATCATATGAGTTCAATTCTTTGTTTTCAGCACACTTAGACAACCAATCATTTCCCCTTTCAACTCTCTTGAGGTTTTAAGCAGTAATGTATAAGTTCTTTGAGGAGGAAGAAAATAAAGTTCAGTTCATTAGGCAATAAGAATCTTCTATTTACATATGAAAAATTCTATCACAAATGATTCAGTGAATAAATGCTCTCATCATACCCATTTCATTGACATAGAAGTGCTATGAATCCTTCTGATTTTATAATCATGTTGGTGACATATAGATTATTTTGAATCCTATGGCAGACCTTCTAATGCACTCCTATTGTAGGCTAGAATCTGGCAAAAGCCTAAAGAAAAACCAGGACTACAAATCTCCTGTCAAATCTTCATACATCAGTCATCTTAGGAAGCTTAGATATTATTCTTTGTCATGCCAGGGATATCTAGAGGAGGTTATAAATGTCAGTAGACTTAAGTGTGTTGAGTTGAGTATTTTTAAAAAGTTTATTTTCTAAACTATATTTTGTTCCTCTTTCCAGGTACTTTCCTGATATATCAACAAAATTCAGGCCATCAATCTTAGTTCTATTAATGTTTGGCCTTTATGGTACCCAAAGCTACCTGCTTTTCACCCAGTCGTGCTTATCCTATTTTCTTTAAGTTCTATTCATGCATTCAGTATTTGTCAAATATGGAGCCTGCTGATTCCATGGTCCAAGAATTATGAAAATTCAGTATAGATCAACAGGTTACACAAAGGTTTCAAAACGTTAAAATGTGCATTGGTTCTGTCCAAATTTGCCAGTGCCACTGTAATATTTTATCAAAAATATGGGTAGCTGCTTCTATTCTTCTCTTTCCAAGCCATCCTTTTTGCTCTTATTTTATCGCTGAACCCTAAGATTAATTATTAGGGAAGTTTGTCTTGATTATTGCTATTCTATCTACTCTGTCTATAATTTAGGGCCCCAAATCCCCACAGTGACAGAGGGAAAAATCATATATAACTAATATTCATTCTATATCCATGAGGAATATGGATATGCATCCATAAAAATTATTTATCCATAAAATACATGACAAATGCTAAAACCATTAATTTCTCTTCTATTTTATAAGCATAGTTTATATAGAATTTTGCAAAAACACAGATTTCTGTCTATTGCATAAAGGAAAAAGATGAGCTGTTGTCAAGTGTACTGCCCTAAGCAGTAGAAAGAGATAGATGATACTTTTCAAATACAGCACAAAACTGTCCAAGAAGCAAGATTATAGTAATGGTAGGGAATGCCAACTGTTCAGACTCCTATTAGGAAGTTCATTTTGTAAAAAAAAAAAAAATATATATATATATATATGTATGCATATATATATATATATATATATATATATAAAAGCATCTAGTGAAATTATTTGTTTTACTATCAAGTTCATTTCTCAGAAAATAGTTTATTTATATGTATTATAAATACTTATTATTTTAATTATTATAGTTTATTATATTATATATTATATTTTATTAATTATATTAATAAGGTGAATAATGATTTTGGATTTAATTCTGATCAACTGAAATGTTAGTAACATGAGGTCAGCAGGCTTCATTTTTTTGACAAAGCAGGCTCCATTCTTTGACAAATAGTGGGTGCATGAATAGAACTTATAGAAACAGGATAAGCACAACTGGGTGAAAAACAAGTAGCTTTGTATACCTAGAAGGCCACACATTAATAGAACTAAGATCAGTGCTCTGAGTTTGTATTGATATGTCAGGAAAGTATCTGAAAGGGGAACAAAATACAGCTTACAAAACAAACTAAAAAAAAAAAATCCTATGTTAGTGACATGGAAATGCTGAAAAGTTCTGGAGAAAGTATTTAGAGATCATAATGAAGAACAAAAATGCTGAGTATAATCTAGCAAGTTTTTAAGAAAAGTAGATTTCAAAATTATTATAGGAAATATAGGGATGGATAGAAACTCTGAAGGGAACTTGGCTCAAGAAAAGCAAAAGAATGCAAAAAAGACAGAAAGGAGAAAGAAATAGAGAGAGAGAGAAATTCTGATTCCACAATTACAAGTAATCTTAATGGGATTAAAAGGGAGAGAGATCTAAAGAAATTGATTTGGCTACACAATAAGCATCCTTTAAGTGTGTATGTGTGTGTGTGTGTGTGTGTGTGTGTGTGTGTGTGTGCATGTGTGCGTGTATGCGTGTGTGCACATGTGTGTGTGAGCAACAAAAAATAGTAAGAGTACCATAAGGTAAAGAGTATCATTATGGCTAAAGCTTCCAATTATCTAAGGTTTTTTCTCCTTAAGACTTTTTAAAATTCTAAGTTCAACCATAAGAACCTTTTGAAGTTCACCTAGAAATGAAGAAAGGAAATGAACATTTATAAAACACCTACTGGGCACCAGGTCTGTGCTTAGCCCTTATAAATATTATCTCATTTGATTCTCACAACAATATGGGAGGGAAGTGCTATTATTATCCTGATTTAACATATAAGGAAACTGAGGCAGATAGAAGTTAAAGGAATTGCCCACAGTTATATGGCTAGTAAGTTACCTGAAGCTAGATTTTAATTCAGGTCTCTCCAGCCATGATAACAAATAGGAGAGAAAGCTGAACAACTCTTCTATTCGTTGTGCTTCTACATTAAGGAGGAACATCTAAGCAGAATCCTAAGGCCAGTTGAATAGAAAGGAAAGAAGAGAATATCTAGCTATTTTCAATTTGCCCAAGCTTCCAGAATCACATGATTTACATTCCAGTGTCTTGAAAGAATCTTTAAATGTACTCACAAAACTGCCAATAATCTTTGATCATGGAAATCAGGATGAATGCAAAGGTTACCAGAAAACTGAAGATAGGAAAAATATTTCCCTGACTTAGGAAAGGTCATTCTAGAAACTATAGACCATTAAGATTAACAATGATCTATAGAAAATTTCTAGAATAATTACTACAACTAGATGGTATATGTTTAATTTCAAATAAAATGGAGGATACTGAATAAATATGGATTCACTAAAAATAACTTATGTAACCTCTTTTCTTTTTTTGGTTGGGTTACTAAATGACATGAATTGGATCATAGACTTTCAAATCTATGATAGATCTAGATACTATAAAAGAAGATTGAGAAAAAAACATAAAAGATTCATTTAAGATAATTACTTCTTGCAGAAGCTATAACTAGCACACTAGAATTAGGATATATCTTATTCAAAGTAAGAAATGGATTGATGGAGACTGAGAATTCATTAAGAAGACAATCTTCATTAAGGTTTCAGAGGAAATTTAGGAAGATTTGTATGAACTGATACAGAGTGAAATGAATAGAACGAGGGGATAATTTATACAATAACAAAATATTATTAAAACCTAACAACTTTGAAAGACTTGGGTACTTTAATCAATGCAGTAACCAATTATGATTCCAAAGAAACATTGATAAAACATAATACCCATGTCTTGTCAGAGAGGTGAGGGACTCAGAGTACAAATTGAACTTTGTTTTTCTAGACATGACCACTTTGGGAATTTGTTTTGTTTGACTAGACTCTTTTGTAACAGGGGGATCGTTTTTCTTTCTATCTCAATGGGGAGATGGAAAGAAAGGAAAACAGATTTTTGTTGAATGAAAAAAATAATTTTTAGAAAAGGGTTAAATCAGGTAAAGTAATTTTTCTAGCATAAAAAAAGTAAAACTAAGCCATTAATGTAGAAAATAGCAATAAGAATATAGATGAAATATGAAGGATATAGGGAGGGAAAAGTACAACTGTTTAGGCCAGGAAATCTAGATATACCTGTACTACAGAAACAAAAGATTGTACCTGAACTTGCTTAGAGGTTAAACAAAGAGTAGAGCTGCTCAGTGAAGAAATGATTCTACTCTTCATGGTGAAATTGGTGTTAGGAAGCATTAGGAGTGAGAAAAAGGACCAATTACGGGGCTAGTGAGACAACACAATATATATAAGGTAAAATTTGAGGGAGTCAGAACCAAAGGTTTCATGACTGAGGGAAACTCTGTAGAAGTGCATACCAGCTTCACCTACGATCAAAGAGATGATTGGGGTTGAATGATTTGCCCAGGATTATAACCAGTATATATCAGAAACAGTTCTTGAATTTCCTCATTCCTATCCATTATGCCATACAAACTTGGGGTCTAGCATAAGCAGAGATGATAAATCTGTGTCCTGAGGGATAAAAAAGAAATGTCTATCAATTAGACCAAGAAGAAGTTAGGATAATTTAAATCCTGGATGTTATGATTGATAACATGATGACAAAACTAGGACAAGACTTTGGGTTCAGCTGCAGATGCTATTACTTATCCTCCAGTACCTGTAGTTTCCTTTTTCCTCTACCCTATTGTCACCATCAATCTGTCCCCATACCCTAACTTGATGAAATGGCAGAGAACAGATAAAAAGACTAGGGGTAGGAGTAGAAAATGCAACATGGGAAAGCCTGGGAAGTGACAATCCATTCTTAACATCTTAAGGCAGGTAAACATACATTACATGAGGCATTCAGGAAAAGATTCTGTGTTACCTGGTAAATAGTTACATCTCTGAAACTTAAAAATACACTAAGAACTCTGGCAAATATGTTTAACATGCTCACTTTATCTTCATATAAATTTCTGATTACTTGAGAATTTCCCCAAACTGGAAAAGATATACTAATGGGATAAATATTTTCCCTAATAGAATTTAAGATCTGTGAGGGAAAGAACTGTTTTGTTTTTGATTTGTAACCTCTGTGGCTATGCTTAATTAAATATATGAATGAATGACAGAATCTTGATTCCAAGGCTGGCCTAAATCAACAAAATTAAATTAAATAAGCACAAAATTCTTCATTTTATTTTTTTAAAAATCAATTGTACAAATACACGAATGGGGAGAGCTTGTCTTATTAACAATTCAGGAGAAAAATGTCTAGGGGTTTAATTTAAGCTGACTGATAATTTAAAAAAATAACAAATCAATAATGCCAGAGTAGTCTTGAGCTGCATTTAGGTTGTAAGATAAAGCATAGCACTTGGAGTCAAGAAGACTTAAATTTGAATTCTACCTTATATGTTTACTGGCTGTATGATCTTGGTAAAGTCATTTAACCTCTTTCTGCCTCAGTTTCCTCACCTATAACAATTTTGATAATGATTACATATAGCATAGAATTGTTATGACAACCAAATGAGTTAATATTTGAAAATTAATTTTTAAATCTTAAAGCAGTATATAAAAGCTATAAATTGTGACAGAAGTCATCCAGTGATCTATTGTCAATTGTGGCCATCAAAGATGCAAAGCTATGATAAAAACTTGCTCAGAGCATAGACTCATTATATACAAAAATCAGTGAGTCTTGGACAACAGTTTTATCAGTTTCAGGTTTTAGGTATATGGGCAGGATGGACACAAAGGAATTTTATAGAAAACAAGAGGAAGATAATGATTTACATATCAAATAATAGTAAGCAAAAGACAAAGATCTGTATCTGGTAACTGATCAGAAAATATGGATTTGGGGTCCACAGACACCTCTCAAGTAGTAAATTTGTGATAGAGAGCAGGAAGTAACCAGTTAATTCCCAGGGTGGTATTTGATATCTCAGGTTGGTTTTTTTACACTTTAACTAATTAAATGACCTGCTCATCTTAAGTAAATGGTGATAAGAAAATTAAACCAGAAATTATTTATTATTATTTTGTAATATCCATATGAAAAAAGTTGCTGTAGTCCCACTATTGTCTCTGTCAAACAGACTAAATCAAGAGTTTTGTCTCCTGGACACCACATTTTTAAAAGGATATTAACAAGCTAGTCTCCAAATGGTAATATAATGGAATATAAATGTTGTGTAATGGGACAAACAGTTGTAGGAATGGGCTTCCAAACTTATCAAGGAAAGTGTGTTGGGGGAGAGGGGAATGGAGAGAAGAGGAACTGATAACTTATCTACAAATTATATCATGTAGAAGAGAAAAGTAGACTTATTGGACCATCAAACAGAATGTAGACAAAGAATGTAGAAGTTAGAGGCAGGCAGATTTGTCTTAATATAATCAATGATTAATGTCATTAATCAAGAGATTTTTATAGGTTCTTATTTAATAGTGAGCAGTGTCCAGTTCTTAATAACTTTAATATCAGTTCCATTTCTACCAATGAACTTCACAGTGACTTTAGGCAAATTAATGAACCTTATCTTTAAAGCAATGCCATATTAGTACACATATATATATATATATATATATATATATATATGGTGGTTAGTTGTGTGATTTTTTTCCAAGGTGATAAGTTCCTCAAGAATAATTATTTTATAAAAGTAAGTGTGTCCAAGTATATTACATTCAACATATTTAATATGCTAAAATTTTTATATTGTCTCATATGTATTTTTAAAAATCAAATAAATATAAAATTATGTTAAAAAGCAGTGAATGCATGGGGATATTGAGGAAAACATGCCTTTGTAGAGTTCCTTTAATAATTATAAATTCAGAGTTTACATTAGAGTCATTCTTTTGAAGAATCAAGGCTTTAGAAATTCATACTTAATACAGGTAAAAAAATGTAATTAATACAAGGGTAAGATGTAATTTTTCCATATCCAGTTCCAAGTTCAATTGATAAATTAACACATTGACAATTGTTTCTTATTCTAGACACAATTCTTTTCCATTTGGATTTTAAGTTACTCCCTTCCCCATCTCCTCCCCTCCCAACTTTAACTTTCTAACCTGACTTCCTCCTATTTCCTAAAACGATTAAATGACATATTCAAATGACACAGCTTTTGAGTGAAGGAAAGAAAATGAGAATCTGGGTCTAAAGGCAGATATATTATGCAGTGCATAAAGTAGGAGATCGGAGTTAGGAAGACTAGAATTCAAATTCAGCCTCAAGACAGTTACTAGCTCTGAAACAAAGGACAAATCATTTAACCTCTGTTTGCCTCAGTTTCCTCATCTGTAAAATGGAGATAATAATAGCAACTAATTCCCAGAGTTGTTGTGAAGATCAAATGAGATAAAAATTGTAATAATTTGTATAGTGCCTGCCATATAGCAGGTACCTAATAAATGCTTGTTTTCTTCTTTCTGTACAGTGGATTACCCATTATATCATGCTACCTCATCATATAAATTTCAGTTTAGTTCCCATCTCTGAGGAGGTTAGACTAGATGAAAGCTTAAATTCTCTTCTCTCTCTAACACCTATTATTTTCTGTATCATCTTTCCATCCTTCCTGTTTGAGCTACCCTCATACTTATGACTCATATAATTGAGCACTTGATTCTACTTTGTCTTGAATTTTTGTTGTTATTGGTTTTGTCTCCCCAACTAAGCTTGAATCTAAAGTTGAAAAGGACTTTAGAGGTTATATAGTCCAACCCCTTTGCTTTATAGATGAAGAATCTAAAACCCAGAGGAGTTAAGGGGATTTGCCTCAGGTCACACAGGTGCCAAGTGGCAGAGCTTCTTTATTTGCTCAGAGGGCCAAATAGAGTATTAAGTATTCATTCATTATATTATAAGCTACTTTAAGGAAAAGGCTATGTAATTTTTTTTTAAATTTTGTATCACTAGAACCTACCCTGGTATAAAACAGGTTCTTAACTAATTATTGAATAAAGTTGTTTTAATTCAATTCAATTAATTTAAATAAACAGCCTTTCCAGGTCTTCCTTAATCTTAGTCCTTTGCTCTGATGTTATCTCTAATTTATACAGTATATATCTTATTTGAATATGAGTTGATTGAATGATAAATCTCCCCCATTAGACTGGAAGATCCTTAAGTGAAGGGATTGTTTTCTTTCTTTTTTTTCCCCTTTGGTCATTTTTTGTGTGCTTAGTTCTTAGTACTGTTTAATAAATATTAGTTGTCTAGCTATATTAGACTTTTTAAATGTCACATTAAATTGAATTGAATTGAATTGAATGATTTTAAGTATCTATGATACACCAGATATTTTGCTAAGTACTAGAAGAAAGCACATAGAAAGGATTTCAAAAAATATTTATGTATTTAATAACTAATAGTTATAACAATAATAACTATTGATGTTTATAAAGTATTTTTTTAAAACTTTTTTCCCCCCAAATGAAATATAAGGGCAACAAGGTGGCACACTGGCCCTAGAGTCAAGAAGACCTGAATTCAAATCTAGTCACTTATAGTCACTATGTGACCCTGAGCAAATCACTTAACTTCCTCCCACAAAATAAATAAATAAAGGAAAAAATGCTGTAGAATAACATTAAATACCTGTCCCCTATGCCTAGAATACTCTTCCTCTTAACCCATGCCTGCTGGCTTCTTTCAAATATCAGCTCAAAAATCCCACTTTCTGCAGGGGACCTTTTGCTGTAGTTGAAAGATGGATTCTTTTTTATTTGCTCTATATAGAGTGGGAGCAGGGATATCTCCAGCTCTAAGCCACAAATTGGCTTCCCCATGATCTGATGTGGGAATTGAATGGAATTGGGATTTGGGGGGTGAAAAGGAAGATTGAGAGGGTTTCATGATAGGCCTAGAGAAAAAGAAGTCTGGGATACCTTTGTGATATTTTTTAGTCCTAACTGATTCCCTAGTGACACCCATTTTCTTTCTCTGGCCTCAAGTGCTGTCCTATTTCATTTTCCTTTTTCCCTGCTATGACTTACTGATGGGAGCGATAGCCCCTTTGAAATACCTTTTCTGATCTCCAACTTCCTTTGGGACTGACCTTTGATTTACAAGATCTGGTCAAAACCACCCTTTTGTATTCCAAGGGGAGAGATCCGGATCTGAGCCAGTTTGGTCCACACCCAGCCCCCATTCTAATGATCTGCTCAGGTTTCCCAACCCCCACCCGGTGGGTTCTGGCCCTTGAAGAAGCAACCTGGAACTCCATCCTAGGTCCCTTCAAGCAAATAAAAGAGCCAAGCTGGAATCATCTCTGAGCAGAGAGTTGAAATATGCAAGCGCCATGCTTTGCATCATAGATTCTCTGTCTGCTGCTTTTGGTGTATTTCTTCCTCTAATACCTTTTACTAACCAGACTTAAACCTTACTTCCAAACCCTACAATAAACCTCTTTTTATCAATCTAGGTTTTCAGGCCTATAAATTAATTTACAGGAGACTCTCGTAGCCACTAGACCTCATTTAACTCTATATCCTTGCGTCGAATCCAAAGGGGTTGTAGGGGAGCTCCGTTTGACTCCCTGTATCCCGAACCTGCCACTAGACCTCAATTAAACCTAATTTTATTTAGGTATCCTTTAGCTAGACCTCACCATTTGGTTATACCTCATCATTACTACTTCTGACTAGGCATTCTCTCTTTTCCATGCCTACTAAGAAAAAGAATTTTTTTCTCACAAATACAAAGTGACCACACTTTTTAGAACCTGTGGTCTAACCAAAAATGTTCTTTTTGTAAAGCCTTTTAAAAACAGTTTCTTTTCTTGAAATTAGGACTGTCCCAGGAAATCTGGGATGTATGGTTACTGCTTAAATAGAGGTTTTTGAAGTTTTCTAAGTATTTTTTAAGTTGCTTGAAAGCAAAAAGAAAAGGAGGAAGGAAGGAAGGAAGGAAGGAAGGAAGGAAGGAAGGAAGGAAGGAAGGAAGGAAGGAAGGAAGGAAGGAAGGAAGGAAGGAAGGAAGGAAGGAAGGAAGGAAGGAAGGAAGGAAGGAAGGAAGGAAGGAAGGAAAGAAAGAGGTAAAAAGCAAAAAAAAAAAAAGTCACTCCCAGGTTCCCTTCATATACCTCCCCTTTTATTTAGGCTTTATAAGAAAAGACAAAGTCATACACTGTGCCCCATTCCCCAGTTGATAGGATGCTAGATTGGGAGTCAGTAAACCTTGAATTCAAGTTTTGAACTTAGACAGAAGGTGTGTAACTTTGGGCATAAGCTCTACTTGGCTCAGTTTTTTCAACTGTAACATGAGAATAACTATAGCATCTAATGACTAGGGCAGATAAAAATAAGATATTTGTAAAGTTTTTAGTATGGTTTCTAGGACATATATATATATATATATATATATATATATATATATATATATATATATATATATATATATATATGTGTGTGTATATATATATATATGCCAGTCATTGTTTTTAAGAACTTATTAAGTACTTATTGTTTTGAGTTGACAGGTAATATAAAAAGTGGAATTCTATACCAAAGAATTTTTTAAAAGTGACATTTTAGAAATAAATTATATTCATAGTATATGAATATAATGGGACATTATTGTTCTATAAGAAATGATGAACAGATGGATTTTAGAAAAACCTGGAAAAACTTACAAGAATTGATGTTGAGTGAAGTGAGCAGAACCAGAAGAATATTGTACACAGTAAAAGCAAGATTGTTTGCTAATCAACTGAGATAGACTTAGTTCTTCTCAGCAATGCAATGATCCAAGACAATTCTAAGGGACTTGTAATGGAAAATGATGATCACATCCAGAAAAAGAAATATGAAGTCTGAATGTAGATTGAAGCATACTATTTTACTTTTTTGTTTGTTTTTTCCTTTCTCAGGTTTTTCCCCTTTGGTTGTGAGTCTTCTTTTACAACATGACTAATGTGGAAATATTTCAAAGGTCTGTCTGGATTTGAACTCAGATTCTCCGTGCTCCAGGACAAGTACTCTATCCACTGCTCAACATAGCTGCCTTGTGCTCTGTATTTTTTGAAAAAAGATATCAAAAATTCTTTTTCTTTTGTTCCCTCCTTCCTTCCTTCCTTCATCTCTTTCTCTCTTTCTTCTTTCTGATACCCTATCTTTATCTACCCTTACTCTCCTGACTTTCCCATTACAAAAAAGAAAATAAAGCTCTTTGAGCAAATATGGATAGTTAAGCAAAAAAAAAAAAATTGTACACTGCCTGGACTGAAAATGCATGTTTTATTCTATTTCTTGAATCTATCATCTGTGTGTCAAGAGGTAGCACTATATTTCATCATTAGTCCTCTGAAATTATTATTGCATTGATCAAGAGCCTCAAACCTTTAAAAGTTGAAAATAATATGTAGGACTAAAATTAAATGCAAAATATATTCAAAATAACCTCTGAGGGAGAGCACTAACAACTGGTTGGGAGAAAAGGACATGAATTAGAATAGGTTTCCTACAGTAGGCATTACCTGAGCTGAGCCTTAAAGCAAGCCAGGTATTCCATAAGGCCAAAGGAAAGAATTGCCAATTAGCTATCAAGTTCAATCAATTCCACCTCCATAATATTTTATCCATCCATCCTCTGCTCTCCAGAACTATGACTACCGCTTTAGCAATGGTTCTCAAAACCAGTTGGTAATGAACAATTACAATAGCCTACTTAAAGTCTTCCTGCTAAAATTCTCTTCGAATTATTCTCTGCTTTGATGATCAATCTAATTTTCATTTCAAACAGATCTAACCATGGTTACTCCTGGGTTCAAAAATCTTCAATACACTGAGGAAATGGTAGCAGAGAAGCTTGGCAGCCAGAGACTTGGACGAAACACCAAATAAAGTGTCTAGTGGCAACCAAGAAACCAGCAGAGCAATTCCCAGGAGAGACAATGTGTCCACTAGCAAGCAAAGGGGATAGGACGAGGACATCATCATCTGTGTGGTGTTGGAGGTGTGATTTATTCTGGCCACATATTTCCTATGTAGGTGCTCTAACCATGTGGTTGCCTGATCAATGACTCTGGATGTCTCCTCCTTAGCTCCAGGTATTACATGTATTATCTGTCCGCTACCTATGGTCTCTGGTATTTCTTGTATGTGTCCTATAGAGAGGAATTTTTTTTTGTCACTAAATCTTCTCTGCTCACTGATTAAGTGGGTTTTTTGTTTATTTGTTTAAACTAACATATTCTTTGGATGTCTGCTAAAAGCACATAAGTGGCAATATATGAGCTTTGGTTTTTGAATAATTGTTGACCCATGATGGCCTTGAACCTATGATAACTTTTCTAGAGCCATGTGTTATCATGAAGCTATCTCAGGGGGTTATACCTAAATTAAGTTGGGCTTCAATGGTCGGTTAAAAGAAAGTGAATGAAACAGAAGGTAGTCATATAGTAAACTTCTTAATATGAATGACCTCTGAACTCTCATTTTCTTGTCTTGTATTTGAGGACAAAACTGTATGAATAAGCTGAAAAGAAATGTCTGGAAATTATCTGATGCATTTAAACTTTATAAAAAAATAAATCCAGATATAAAAGAGACAGATTATCTCTTGGATTATCCAAACTGGCATTGTAGACTATTCAAGTTCACCATTCTATTTTTCTGTCCTCTTCATCACATGGCCTGTATTAAATACAAACAGAAGTAATCCTAAAAATCTTTCAATGATGTATTCTTTCTTTTCCTATATAAGCTCGCATTTGCCCCCCAAAATACTTTTATATGTGTAAAGCAAGAAAAGGGCAGCTGGGTGGCAGATGGATAGAATACCTGGCCTAGAGTCAGGAAGACTCATCTTTCTGAATTCAAATCTGGCCTCAGGTACTTATTAGCTGTTTGTTCATGGAAAAGTCACTTATCCCTGTTTGCCTCAGTTTCATCATCTGTAAAATTTGCTAGAGAAGGAAATGTCAAACCACTCCAGTCTCTTTGTCCAGAAAACCCCAAATGGGATCACGTGACTGAAAAATGACTGAACAACCAATAAAAGAACAAGAAAACACAATTTCTTCCCTTGAGACACTGGCAGAGATTTGCTGCAGATGAACAATGATCTTTGTTTATTTCTGTCACAGATTTTTTAAAATAGTTTTTATTTACCAGATATATGCATGGGTAATTTTACAATATTGACAACTGCCAAACCTTTTGTTCTAATTTTTCCCCTCCTTCCCCCACCCCATAGCAGGTTGACCAATACATGTAAATATGTTAAAGTATAAATTAAATACAATATATGTATACATGTCCAAACAGTTGTTTTGCTGTACAAAAAGAATCAGATTTTGAAATAGTATACAATTAGCCTGTGAAGGAAATCCAAAATGCAGGTGGTCTGTCACAGATTTTTTAACCCATTAAATGGAGCTTCACTCAAATTATATATCTATCTATGTTTAGCTCATCCAGAAGTTTATAATGAGAGGGGAAAGATTTATTCTAGAAGCTGATGGACATGGAAGGACCTCATCAATTTATCAATTCAAAAGAGAATGATAGAATTCAAGAAACAAAAACTAAACATTTAGAATAAAAGAGAGAAAAAAAAACTGACCTAAACGAATAATGGCCTAAATTAGCTCTTCCAAGGGATTAAAGTTTGGCCCTGAGCAAGATACAAGCGCTCACTGGAGAAACTGGGGATGTTTCTTGGATGGAAAGAAAAATAATCATTTCTAATCTGTTGTCAGTATCACCCTGTAGGTACTGTATAATGCCCTCAAATCCTAAAACTATGACCTTAATGAGTATAACCCAAAAGACTTATAGTTGAATGAAAAACAAGCTTACCTTCTAATATTTACTTTGTAAATAGTACTGTTGGAGTTCTTGCTTTTCAAAGTTCCTTTGGTGTTTAAGGGGTTAAATTCTTATTCAGCTATCAGAACCAAAAGATTAATTTTACCCATAAGAATGTTTTTAAGCACATGACTAAATAAATGCAGGGTAATAAGACAAGTGAAAAATGGTTTACTTCTAAGTATCCTAAACATTCTGGGAAGTGAGCATACATTTTCAGAATGATTGCTTTCTGAATTCTCTATATATAATATGCTTGGCAGTTTTACTGCTTTTTTTGATGAACTGTTTGGCCATTGTAGAAGCTGGATCTTTATTCTTGAATGCTCAGGATTTTTCTTATTACCTTAAAGTTTGGCACGTGCCCTAATTTAATACCACAGAAAGCTTCTGAATGATCCACTCCAAGAACAGAAGTCCTCTCACTTAAAGCACAGATGTCCTAAGCAGCACTAGACATGAAACACCCATGTGACCTAACACTGACCTGAAATATCCCCTTGATGGCTAAACTAATGGGCTCATCTGTCCTCAGCCAGAGTTTTAATGACCTCTTATAATGGTGGAAGTTTTTTGTGATATTGGCAGTTTATTCAAAGTCTCTTCCTATGATCTCATTGCCTCTGCCACAACAAAACATTTAGGAGAGTGCTGCTACCATTAGGACAATATGGAAATATGAAGTTTTGAAAGAATCTCCTTCTCAACTATGAATTATAATCTAAGATGTTATAGTAAAGAATTGTCAGCAAAAGCCATGGTGACCTCTCATGGATAAATTTGGGAGGATTTTTCTAGAACCACAGATTTTTTTTTTGTGATTTTCTTGTTATTTCAGTCATGTATGATGTGACCCCATTTAGGGTTTTCTTGGCAAAGATGCTGGAGTGGTTTGTCATTTCCTGCTCAAACATATTTTACAGATGAGGAAACTGAGGCAAATGGGGCTAAGTGACTTCCAGAATCACAGAGCTAATAAGTGTCCAAATTCAGATTTGAACTCAGCTCTTTCTAACTCCTGGCCCTGTATTCTACTACTGTGCCACCTAGCTGCCCCACTGCCCCACTGTACTTTTCTTTGTGCCTGGTCACCTTGTTGGCTGCTAAAAATTCTTAATAACAATAGTAATAATAATAATAATAATAATAATAATAAATAGACAGCTCCCATTTATATAGCACTTTACATGAACATTACCTCATTTTACCTTCACAGCAGTCCTGGAAGGTAGCTACTACTATTCTGATCCCCATTTTACAAATAAATTGAGGCAAAAAGAAGTTATGTACAACACAGAGTCATACCAGGTAGTAAGTAAATGAGGCCAAATATATCTAAAGATTTGAACTCAGAATTTCCTTTCTCCAAGTCTGGTGTTGTATCCACCATGCCATCTAGCTATCTCTAATTAATAACAATAGCAAGAATGATAACAATATCATTTATATAGTACTTATTATGTGCCAGGTACTTTGTTAAATGCTTTAAAATTATTATCTCATTAGATCCTCATCAAAAAGAATTACTCTCTGGATGTCAAAGCTGGAAGGAATTTCAGATGTCTTGGCAGGGATTTGCAATCTAGGTTTCTTGGAGTCTTGTGGGGTCCATGCTTGAATTTCAGAACTTGAATGGGAAAAATACATTATTCTTATTACCTCTAGTTGAAATATTATTCTTATTTTACGGAGACATTATTCTGAGTAGGAATCACCAGATTGCCAAAAACATCCACAATGCACAAAAATGGTTTAGATCTCCTAATCTAGACCAATCCACTCACTTTATAAGTAACAAAATGGAAATTCATAAAGGCTAGGTGATTTGCTTCAGATCGGGGGCTGTTTTGTTTTCTGGGTTTTGTTGTTATTTTTTAAGCAGCTGTGATGCTTGAAGGGTAGCTATAGGATCACAAAGCTAGCTAATGAAGTATTCAGGGATAGAGTTCCAGTCTCATGATGTTTGAGCTAATATGCTTTCCAGCATATCTTTTGCTGCATCTCTTCTCTGTCATTTCAAATTGCTCTTCACTATATCTGAAACATTCTTCTGTCTTCACATTTAGTTGTTCATTTCTAATGTCAGTTCTACTGTTTGCTTAGCATATGAACCTTAAACAAATATATTGATCATCTTGTATATCTCTCTCCTTATCTGAGTTACAGAAAATGAGATTAAAAACATTTAGGAGAAAGAGCTAAAAATAAGTATGGATTATGAAAATTCTAAGCATCCTTGGAATATGCTGTTGCAAGAGCTGATAGTTAATAGTTAAATATTATTTTGCTACATGTGCTGTTTTTGGATTCTGAAAATTTAGATTCATTCTTTACATTCCTAGATTCATACTCTACATAACTACTTTGTGTGGAGGTATTATGAGACATTGTCTTATAAAAATTTATCTTTTTTGCATTATTTACATTTCCTTATATATTTCTTCTTCCTCTCCCTTACAGAGAACCATCCCTTATAGAGAAAAATAAAAACATGGTTAGGAAAAGTTCAGCAAAATTACCAGCATATCAAAGAGTCTGATATTATATGCAATGTTCCACACCCTTAGTCCCCTATGTCCACAAAGAAGGAAGGAAGTTATCTTCTCATATTACGAGACATTTTCAGAAGAATGAACAAGCCTTAAAAGACATTCAGCTCTAATTTGTCCATAAGAAATTCACAAGAATGAGTGAAGAATCCAGTGAAAAACATACCAAAAATTCCTGGTAAACACTTAAATAAAAACAATTCCAAGAGCTATGGTCCAAAACTGAGACAAAATAACTATGCCTGAAAAAAAATCATCTCTTTTCAAAGACCGGTACTGTTAAAGTTTGGATACATAGCTGAGTTTAAAATCTCTAGCAAGTAACACCCCCTATTTCTCTGGGCACAATAGCTCCTTGTACTGCAGACAATGTTGGCCACATAGAGCTGGAAGAGTATCTAATCCCCATGGTAATGGTTTCTCAGTTTCTGACACTGAAATCTTTGTTTGTGGTGTAATTGTACCACCTGATACTTGTAGGCCCAAAGGTTTGTAAAGAGGGTCAGTTTTCTGTAAGAGTAGGAGGAAAGCAAAATTCGTCCATAGCTGCCTTTGTGTATTGTCTCAAAAGAAGGGGATCAGCCTTGGGGTGAAGTTGTGGTTATAAGGTATGATTGTAAAGCAATGAGAATATTTTTTGTATGCGACTAGTACTTAATAACTCAATGCTACAAAGAGCAAAGTGATAGTCTTAGAGTCAGTAAGACATAGTTGAACTTTGAGTTTAGTGATCCTAGGCAAGTCACTTAACTTTTATGTGTTTCAGACATCTATTGAAGTCTTAGCTATAAAATATAAATATAATAAATATAAAATATAAATAAAAATAATATAAAATTATATTTAAATATAAAATTAGCTATAAAATATAAATATTGCAAATAAGTATATAATATATACAAGTAACTATAAAATATAAACATATAATATGTAAGTATATATAAACATAAAATTAGCTATAAATAATTAGTTATACAATATAAAATAAGCATATGTAAATATAAAATTAGCTATAAAATAATGAGATATAAAAAGACAGCAAGGTGGTACAATTCATACATAGAACACTGGATCTGGAGTCAAGAAGAACTGAGTTCAAAGTTGACCTCAGACACTTGCTAAATATGGGCAAGTCACTTAACCCTGTTTGCCTCAGTTTTCTCATCCGTAAAATGAGTTGGAGAAGGTAATGACAAACCAGTCTAGTATCTTTGCTTAGAAAACCCCAAATGGGGTCATGAAGTGTTGGACACAACTGAAAATGATTGAATAGCAGCTATAAATGGTTTGTGATCTTTATCAGTGGAGGAAATTTCGACAGCAAGAGTTTTACTTCACAGACAAAAGTCATAGATCATATATTCTAGATAGATCATATCATATGTAGAACTTAAATATTAAAAGTATATCATTATCTTCAAAGACTATTCATTTAATAGCCAACATTTCTATAATACTTTAAGTTAGTTTGCCAAACTCTTTGTATACCATATATGTACATATATACACATACATATATATAACATATATAATATGTAACATATAATAATTCTATCTTTACATATATTATGACATATGTTATTTTGTCATGACAACAATTTTGGGAGTTAGGTGCTGTTATTATCTCCATTTCAGAGATTAAGAAACAGCCAGACAGGTTAAATGATTTATTTGCCCACGGGATTATGGCTACTAAGTGTCTGAAGCAGGATTTGAACTTAAGTCTTGCTGACTCCAGGTTTATCTATTATTCACTTAACCAATCAGATGCTTGCACATATATTATTACAATATTATTTGGTATAAACTTATTTATAAACATGTCTTCTCTAATAGCATGTAAACCCTTTAAGGAGAAGGATTATTTCCTTTTTTTGAGTTTGAAGCCTTAGTGCTCAGCATGGTGTTTAAGGTTTACAAAACCCTGAAGTCTTAATATAGATGTTTAATAAATGTTTGTTGCTTGATGGTTCAAAATATTATTGTAATACCTTCTTTGGAATTGCTTTTCTTTAAATATCTTCAGGGGTGATGACTCACAAGATTTCAGTTTTATTCCATCAGTTTACAGATTAGGAAACTGGGGCACACATTAAAAAAAACGAAATGGTTTGTCCAAAGTCATACAGATAACAAATGGCAGAGCTGGGATTCGAACTAATGTCCTCTGACTCCAAACCCAACACTCTTTCCATTGTACCACATTGTTGTCATTCTATAAGGATAGATCAAAATTTTAAAACTATAACCAAAAAAAATAATCTGAAGCTAAATCTGGTTAATGGCAGGTACTTAAACTAGATGACATGGTGGATGGAGCATTGAATCTGGAGTCAGACAAACTCAGGCAAGACACTTAATCTCTCTTTGCCTCAAGTCTCAACTGTAAAATACAGATAATAATCACGTTTATCTCAGCAAGATAGATGTGACCATCGGTTGAGATAATATTTGTAAATAAAGCACTTAGTATAGTGTCAGTAGGTGCTACATAAATGCTTGTTCCTTTCCTGTCCCTCTAGTTGTATGTCACTTAACCTGTGAGTACCTCAGTTTCCTTATCTGTGAAATGGGCACAACAATACTATCTACCTCACAGGGTTGTTATAAAGATAAAATGAAATAATTTTTAAACTTTTTGTGGTTGTTCAGTGGCTTCAATCTTATTCAACTCTTCTTGACCCCATTCAAGGTTTTCTTGGCAGAGATACTGGAGTGGTTTGGCATTTCCTTCTCCAGTTTATTTGACAGATGAGGAAACTGAAGCAGACAGGGTTAAGTAATTTGTTCAGTGTCATGTAACTAGTAGGTGTCTGAGGTCAGATTTGAACTCAGGAAAATGAGTCTTTCTGATTCCATGCTTGTCAATCTATCTCCTGTACCTCTTAACCACTCCCATTAAGACTTCAACATTTTGTAAATCTTAAACCACCATCAAAATGCTAGTTATTATTGCTAATACCTTTTTTCATTAAAACAAGTTGTAACTAAATTTCTAAATTCATATTAACATCATTAGTAAATGATGAAATTTGGGTTGGTTGTGTACATGTTAAATTAAATTGAGGCAATTCTAGAAAAGGAATCCAAGAGTATTTTGATCAATGGCATTAAGATACAGTGTCCTAAGATGACTATTATGAATGGGACAAGTATCTTTTGAAATTTAAGTTCTGACATGTCTTCGAGTAAACCCATAACATTATTTTATTGTCTAACCTCAAAAAAGAAAAGCAACAGCATTGTTGATTATCACAACTCTATCAGTGAAGAAAAAAATGTTTTGTCAGAAGAGGTAACTGAATAACATCAACCTTCACCATGAAAACCTTAGCACTAAACTTGTTATTTCTCTCAGAAGCCTGATTTTGTGAACATGAACCTTTTTATGATTGATTTTATGAGCATGAAAGCCCTTCTACAAATAGTGTTTACTTACTTTTTTTTTTTACTTTTTAAAAAGGACATCTAATGACCTTTAAATCATAACAAAGTATTATCAAAATTAAAAAAGATTTGGGTTCAAGTTGTATCTCATATATTTACTAGCCGA